>NW_009628327.1:2613-19165 GCF_000690535.1 Cariama cristata | reverse complement strand
AAAGAGGGGGAAGGCAGCTGTGCAAGAAACCAAATGGACTTTCTCTGAACTTCAGGCTGCAATCAATAGAAATGAGAGCTCATGAATAGACACCTGAGTTTCTGCTTTCATCCTAGGTGTTGTCTCTTTTTACCCCACTGCTAATGTTCTGCTCCTCCAGTCTTGTTCTGGCATCCCTAAAACTTGGGACGTGCAATAGTCTTGAAATAACCCTTTCTGTAGGGTTTAAGTAGTGCTCAATTATAAGGATGGAATTCTTCAGTATACAGCACTGCAAAAAGTGCTTGTGGTGTTCCCTAAAATATTTACCAGCAGTATCCAACAGCCAGCTCTTCCCACCTTCACCCTTCTTCTTTTCCTACCTTTCCTCCCCACCAACCAAAAGCTAAAAAATAACAGAGATGTAGCTGTCCGACATGTGAATGAGGCTGATAGAAAAGATGTTTAATTTTGTAAAGCATTTTGATTTTTTAAAAAAAAAAAGTAACTGTCAATACGGTATTGGATTAAGAATTGGCTAAGTGACAGGAAAAGGGTCCTTTTGGTGGATTCCAGTATTTGCACTAATCCCAATACTATAGAGTGCTTTCATCATTATCCGAGGAGTAAACAAAAAAACCTGTTATTGATAGTAATTGCTGGCAGAATAGTAAATGATAATGGAGCTCTCACAACTTGCTCTGTAGGCACATTCAAGCACACTGCGTCTTTAATACAGCCAAAGGCAAAGTTGTATGCCAGAGAACAGGGAATGCAAGCTATGCCTTATGAATGAGGGCCTCTATCCTGGAAAGCAGCGCTTCTGAGAAGTCTGTGCCGGACAAGTAACTGCACACCAGCTTCCAGCACGATGGCACTGAGGCTTGCGTCCTGGCACGAATTGAAAAAATAAAAAAAAAAAAAGGAGCAGGGATACTTTTGCCTCGGCGAACAGTTTTTGTGCAACTGATGCTTAAAATAACAGAATGCAGTGCTGGTACTTGTAAAGGGAAAATGGTGAAAATGGAAGATGCTGTTAAGTAGGGCAGCAAAAACTATTTGAAGTCTGAAGGAAATGCCCTACAGGGCAACTTACTGAAGCCATTCTTTGCTTATGAAATTAATATTAAGGGATGACTTGACTGATATACGAGGTACAGGATTGGGAGGGGTGGCTGATAGGGCTGATGGTCGTGCTGCCATCCAGAGGGACCTCGACGGGCTGGAGAAATGGGCTAACAGGAACCTTGTGAAGTTCAGCAAAGCACAAAGACCTGCCTCTGGGGAAGAATGACTCCAGGGGGATGGACTGGGGCAAACCTGCTGGAAAGCAGCTCTGCAGAAAAAAAGCCCTGGGGATTCTGGTGGACCAGCGATGCACCCTTGTAGCAAAGCCCACGGGGCTGCACGAGGCATTGTGTTAGCGGCAGGTTGAGGGAGGTGATCCTTCCCCTCTGCTCAGCCCTGGTGAGAGACATCTGATGTGCTGGGTCCGGTTCTGAGCTTTCCAGTAGGAGAGAGATGTGGACATACTGGAGCAGGTCCAGTGAAGGGCCACGAAGGTGGTTAAGGCCTCAGAGCATCTGATACACAAGGAGAGGCTGAGAGAGCTGGGGCTGTTGAGCCTGGAGGAGATGAAGGTACCTAAACACCTGATGGGAGAGAGTGAAGAAGATGGAGCCAGGCTCTTCTCAGCAGTGGCCAGTGACAGGATAAAAAGCAACGGGCACAAATTGAAATGCAAGACGTTCCGTTTAAACATAAGATTTTACAGGGAGGGTGATTGAACTCTGGAGTAGGTCTCTTAGCTTGTGGAGTCTCCTTCACTGGAGATATTGAAAACCCAACTGGATGCAGCCCTGAGCATCCTGCTGTAGTTGCCCCTGCTTTGAGCAGTGGGAGGTGGACTAGATGATCTCCAGAGGTCCCTTTCCACCGCAGCCCCTCTGTGAGATGATTCTGGTGTTAAAGGACTTCTTCAATAGTTGAACTTGAGCGCATCGAGAACTTAATACTGAAAGCTGAAACAATGCAAACAAAGTGGAAATTAGACTTTTTTTTTTTGAAGTGAGGGGGAAATAATTATGAGTTGATACCTTCAGGTTTTGACGAAATGAATGTTTTGCTCTCTAATTTCTCTGCAAAGTTATGCTCTGTAATTTCAGCTGTGAACAGCCTCGAGGTCAGTATGTCCATCTGCCTGCTTTTTGCTGGGAGCGACTGTATTTTCGGTCCTTCCTGACAGTCCCTTGCTTGTTTAACTTTCTCATAACAGAGTTTCTAAAATTGAGTGGCAATCTATTCCTATCCTTGGCTACAAGACAGCTTGATGTTACTAATGGCATAGCAGCTACGGGAAATCTAGCGGTCTGTGATATGTAGGAGATCATATCAGAAAGTCATATTCTTTTCTTTGATCTAAAGGTGGGTTAGCGGAAAAAAGTGTGAATTAATTTAATTTTAATATTTGAGACTTAAAGGCAGCGTTCATTTTTTTGCAGAAGTCATCCCAAGGTTTTTAGTTTAGGGAATACATAGTAAAGAAAACAGAGTGGAATGGACGGATTGTGTCTGGTGTGGGTCAGTTTTGATACAGAGTCAGGTCCTTGCTTGACTCTTATGACCTGAGATGTTCTGCTTCACAAGAGCCAAAGGGATAATTTTTCAAATTACACTTCATAATCTGAGGAAAAACAGCAACTTTAACTTCTTTACCCCTAGCAATTTATTCCCCATGATGACGCATTTGTTTTGGATGTTGCCTTGTAAATTAGGCTATCACATCAGCTTTTTAGATTGCCCCGTCCATGGCATGACAGAATTTACTCAGATGTGAAAAAGAAAAATTATTTAGTTTACCAACGCTCATTCACTTTTCTTAGGAATTGCTGTTTGTCTTCTTGTCTTGTTTTTATTCCCTCTCTGTCACTGGGAATAAGTAAAATTTGCCATTTGATTCAAATCATTTATCTTCATTTTGCCAGCACTCCCAGGTTGGTCTGCTCCTTGGTGTGGCTGATGGAGTGATAAACTACTGCCGAGGTAGGATGTGCATCACGGCGAAAGCTCGGTGGATTAGTTGTTCTCTGTGATATTACACAGAATTTAAAATGTTAAGAACTCGGCTATCTTCGTGCCGTTTCAGCCACGTAAGCCGTCTGCTGCCGAACCGGCCGGTGAAATAAGAATCTATGCAACAGCTGCCTACCTTGACGTGGGGAGGGAGGAGATCATCGGTCCTTAGTTTAGCAAACCAGGCTGGGTGAAAATCAAGTTCAGTTTGTAGTCAAAGAAATGTGCTGGGAAGAAACCACCTGATGACAGTACCGGCTTCTGATCTGGGATGAAGGGGGGGGGCTGTCAGCCACTACTGGGGTCTCGGGGTCCCTGCTGTCTGTGTTTCTCTCCCTTGCCCTCATCTTATATGCTTTTATCTATTTCTGTGACTTTCTCCTGATTTGGGGCAGTTTCTGACTGCTTTTAGGAATAGTTGCTTTTGGCTATGTGAACCGTGTTTCCTGTCTCTTAGGCACTTGTTACTTATTTTTGTTATTCTGAGGTTTGGTATGTGGAGGAGGTTATTGTGTTAACTTCTTCAAGGTTACCTAAGGCTTTTGTTTTTTTTTTTAATGTGATACTAGTAATTTCATTTTCAGAACTGTACCTAATTAACTTTTTGCAAATCATGAATTGATCTCTCCATACAAAGTCAGCATAATAGATATTGTAGGTGTGGAAATAACTTCTCGGGGTTAATCTGTTTGGACAACTTTGGGACCTCCTTAAAGTGAACTAAACCACCCCCAGTTTACATAACGTACAGAACTATCCTGGGAATGCTTGGGACCCTATGTTGTTTCTCGTCGTCTGGCTCTGTAAGTGCAGATCATTGCATCCCATCTGGGTCCGGTTGTCTCCTGAAAGCTTTCTGTCAACTTTCACAGTGTCCTTTGGACTCTATAGAATATTTTTATCGCCCTAAATGGAATCAAAGTACATTTATTACTTTTGAGGAATCCAGCTGTGTGTTTTTATACTTGTACGGAACTAGGTTAAAGTAGTACTTTGAAATACAAGGTTTTACTACTTCAGATCTGACTTCTCATAACTAATTACATTGATTGAACAAGTAGTTAGATGTAAGAACCATCGTGCCTCAGGCAGTGAATTAAAAATACGGAGTCAAGATTGGTGTCTTTTTTTTTTTTTAAGAAAGGATTCCCCTCCTTTGGGGGCATGAATACCCAACGCTAATGCCCATGTGCACCTGAGTATTTAAAACCTACTGCCTTCTAGTTTGTAGCTCTCTGCTGTAGTTTCTGAAGCGTTTGCGTATGGATCCTCTTTGTCATTAATTTTTGAAAGACGGTACAAGTTAGTTGGTTCCCCGTGAATCACCTGTCAGCAAGGAAAGCGGTGCAGCGCCTTGGCGCTGCGCTGGTGTAACTGGGAACGGGTATCTGGCACAGAGAGCGGGAAGGTTTGGGGTGCTGGAGTGGGAAATCTCCAACTGCAGGCCTGTGCAGACAAGAAAACTTGCACTCCAGAAACTTCATTGGTGTAATTCCCCAGGTGCCGTCCTTTCTTGTAGGTGTCCTGCATCCAAGGAAAACAAAGCTCGAGGTGCTGTGGCTTAGGCTGGCAATTTACTGAGCAAACTTTGTGATGCAAGCCCAGTATCGCATCGTTACAGTGCACCTACACTGCGATGGCACTCCTTCTCCTCCCTTTTCGCTTCCTATGGATCAAATCTTAATAATTACGTCTTCCTAGAGAGTTTTATGACTCTATTCTACATGTTCTTTAAGTAAGGAGTAACTTTCCTCCCGATCCCGATGTCGATATATATGGCCAGTGTACTACTACCTTAGTTTTTAACCTGCGTATCTGATACTTCACGGCATTTACTGGAATTTCCTCCAAGGAAGTTCACCCTATCCTATTCTCCAGCTCCCTTAATGTCCTTCCTCCCCCTCCCAGGACTCGTTTGTTTAGTAGACAATTTGGCAGACAACTGACAGTGTTTGAAAGTCTTTCTTTTTTAAGTAGCTGTGCTAATTTCCACACATAGAGTGGAAGCCACTCAGTGGAACTAATCCAATCGCAATCTAATTTTGAAGTTAATGACTTTTTTAAAACAGTACTTTTAAAAATAGGCCTTAAACACAAAAGACAAAATAATCTCTCGGATATATTTTGAGACTGCTTTGCGATGGTTTATCTTCGGGACCAACCTTAAAATGATATGGAAGATTTCCTTCCCTTGGTCCAGTTGAGATTTATCCTCACTAGTCGGGAGGCTGAAAAGTCTCCTCGAAGGCTGAAACGCTGCAAGCAGCTCTGCAGCCGCGTGAAGAAGCGATGCCGTATCCCACGTGGTGTGAATTTAATCTATCGCCGCCTTATTTGGCTTACTTTGATCTCAATGGGTAACGTTAAAAGTGGATTTGCGTCGGTGTAACTGTTACATGTAGGTGCAACACAAAGAAATTACAAGAAGAAAACTCTTACGTGGCTGATCTGTCGTCACTTTGTGCCCTCCCCTGCCCGCTTGCCATCGGTTTGAAAAGTTCAGCGTCAGGCCCGTTTTAGGACAGCCGTGTTTTCTTCAGAGGATGTCTGTGGTGAGAAATTACTGATGTGAACTGCAACCGAAAACCCCTGAGCTTTGCCGTGGAGGCAGCAGCCTTGCCGAAGTGCTGTCTTTGGGAAGGGGGTTAGGGGAACGGCCCGTAGCCTTGCCACCATGGCCCTGGCCGTGCTTCCCGGGGAATGGGCGGGAAACCGTCCTGCTGCACCCGGCCACCCCAAAAACCTGCAGTCAGGATTCCCCACCACCACCACCAGGTGCTGGTTGATCTGTCTGTGCTTCTGCATGTCAATCTCGGCTCTTTGTCAGTTTGTTTTCTGGAAGTTTTGTCTCCAGAGCTTCCTCCACCTTACTCGGGAAGGTGCGGCTCAGCCTCCGGCAGGCGTTGGGCTGCGGGAGTTGCACGGAGCCATGTTCAGGTCTCCTCAGGGACACGTGTGCTCCTCACCTTGGGCAGTTTAGCAGTTGAGATGAAAACTGGGTGCAGTTTCCTGAAAAGAACTTTTCATATTTCAACACGAAGTGGTAACCGGAGCCTTCAAGTTTAGTACAGTGCAAAGCCATCGCTTCCAGTAAGAAGTAATTGTTTCATGTTTGGTGGAAAAAAATTGCAATAGAAAGATCTCAGATGATTCATTTCCTACGCAGCATAGGTGTAATTCTGTTGGTTTGAGGCCTGAAACGTGGCTTACGCTTTGGTTTATTTCTTGCACAACTATTGTAATGTCCTTCCCCTTCTAGCGCAAAGAAAACACGAAGTACTGCCCTGGTGTAGGAGGACCAGATCAGCTGCACGTTTCGGCAGTGACTGCCGTGCGAAGTGCAAGGCTGACGGGGCGTAGGCTGATCCCATGGCATCTGGGTAGGGAAAAATGGAGTAACACCAAATGGGTTGTCCGCTTACCTCCGTGTCCGAGTTAGGTTAGCGGTGGTGACTGTGAGATGCTCTGACCTTCCAGCAGGTCAGCTCCCCACGAGATGTCAGGATGAAAATGAAAGGGAATTAGTACCTTACGATTATAATCCTCCTGCAGTAAAAATGACCCGCCGTAGGTCTGGGAAGCAAGCCCCATTTTTTCATTGCTACGTTTCGCTGCTTTCTTGGTTTGGTTCAGGTCATTGTGTTTCATTTAAAAGCGGTTGAAAACGTTCTGTTCGGACAGGAGGGAGGTGAGGGAAGGGTGAACTGCCGCATCGGGGTGAGGCGCGGGGCACGGATGCACGGCTCTGCCAACGCGGCGCCCGAACCGTTGAGCGTACCTGAACGCTGATGTGTTCCTTTCCGTGGGTGTTAGACGTGGCGCTGGGTGATGTTCTGCAGTAAGGGCTGGGAGGCACTCGTGACACTCGCGTTTCTTCTTTCTGCATATTCAACCCGAGAAGGGAAAGCCATCGTTGGGTTCCTCTGGCTTGCGTCCTACTTTCGAACAGGAATCTGCCGCTGAAACTTGGCCACCCACTTTTTTTTTTTTTGAGCTAAATATAAGTCTTACGGTTTGATATTTAAGTGCTTGCAGTTCATGGCTTCCTTGACACTCCTGATACTTCTGAGGGAATCGTGAAAATGAAAAATAGATGGAAATAGGATGGTTTAATAAGGCCTTGAAAGAAACTTCACCAGAGTAACCCTGTCAGCCTTCAGCTCTCAGGGTCAAATGCCTGATGAGGAGGGGCTGCAGATGGTCAGAGCACAGTGTAATTTCATAATCGTGAGGTGCCTCTTATTGAATTATAAACCCAATTAAGACACACAAAGGGGATTTTCTCGTAATATTCATCTACATTCAAAACAAACAGTTTGACTGTAGCTGAATGAAGAATTTCGATATAGGAGCTAGAGAAGAATTTCCCTCAGTCAGAACTACAATAAGCTGATACCTGATAAGCTGAAAAATAAGATGATAGTTTAGGAAACACAAATTGGTATAGTGGAAAGGATTTTATTTTTTTTTTGGTCCTTTTTAATACAGTTGCCGTTTTCTGAGAAGAAAATGTGGGGCTTTTGTGTTGGAGTAGGTTGATCAGGATGATTTCTGTAAGCTGTGTTTTCGTTTGCTTTAAAATGCTGCTTTAAATGTTACTTTAAATACCAACTGCTTGTCACTCAACTAATAATCCTGACTAATAAGTAGCGATATTTCAGACTCCTGTTCTTCCTTGTGTTGGTTTTACAACGTATTCCATTTTCAGGGCACTATTTTTGTGTACCTTTTTATATGCTTTTACCGCAGTCTAATGAATGGGCTATGTGTAAAACTTAATTTTGAGGTCATGTTTTCATTAAAGTGCCATTCCTGGTCTCGTTCCTCTGCGTACGGTAGTATGGGAAGGCATACTTTTGACCAGAGAAGTAATATTTTTGGGAAGAGTTGAGAGGACTTTTAGAACTCCCCCTTTCAAGGACATACTTAGTTTATTGTCTTTTACATGCAAGCTGTTTAATTCCCAGCTATTTCTATATCTTCCTATTATTTTCTTAAACCTCCTTTTAATGGTTTTATACTGTCAGAATTTACTATTGAAACCAAGGGTAGTGTGGCACAAATTATTGGTATTTGTGTAGACCACTGGGGTAAATATATCTTCATGGAAGACTGAAATCCCTCTCCCTTCCAGGAGTTTGAACTGCAAATTTATCTCCTCGTTGCTCAACAGAAATAGGCATGAGATGAGGAGTTGTCACCGGGAGTCCGAAGGCAGCAGCTCTGAAAGTCCTCTTGCATCTTCTTGCTGACCTCAGGTGTTTCTTTGCTCGTGAGCTGCCCTGCAGAGCTCAGCCCTTTCCTTGCTGAGGGCTCCCCTGCTTTCCTCTCCGCACCGCTCCCCATTTTTCGGTCTCTCCTGGTGCTAGCCGTCGTGTTTGCCGTGCCCTCAGCTGGGTGCAGCCCTTTGGCAGGCGCTCGGGGCTCTCCACATACCAGAGTTTGTCCATTCGAGCATGTTCAGAATGCACAGCCCGTGTCACCTCGTTCAGTGGAGAAATGTCCTTCGCGTACGAATTTTTCTACATATTCACCCTAAAGTGTCTTTTTTTATTTTGCTTTGTTTCTTCTCTTGTATTCCTTCCTCATCAAGCCCCGGCTTAATTTACCCTTTCATGTAAGATGTTTGCTTTCTTCTCTGCAGCTCCTGACCTCTCAAACAGCTTTCTAGAGTTCACGCCTCAGAACCTCGGCTTTTAAATTGTATTTTTAAGCAACTGCTTAATTTTGACAACGTGGAAGAAAGCCTGCGGAAAGTGCGTGGGCATTGGTAAAGCGTCTGTGCTTACGGCTTCCTCGCTGCGGTCAAAATTTATCTGTGCTCCCTGGATAGGCTTGCATCCCCTCCCCAGTAATATCAGCATTGTGGTGACATCCAGAAAAGCTGCCATTTTATCTGCCCCTAGCAATTGTAATATCTTCTAGAGACTACGCCAGGCTTAGTCATCTGCCCTTGCTTAACTTGCCCAACTCAGTCCTTGTTCTGAGACACCGACGGAGACGCAGCTGAGCTCTAAGACATATTTCTCTGGCTTGCTGCTTAGTTCACCATCAGCTGTCGCTTAATACAGACCATTTATTCCTTGCTGTGCTTGGTCATTTCCAATCTTCCTATTTTTCCTGCCCAGTCAACCCTAAACTGGAGTTTCTTTCCAGCTCCTCCTCCCCCCCCCCCACATTTTTTTTTTTTTTTTATTTATTTTGTGGAATAAGTTATTTTATCTTCTGTCCCCATCTCAGCAGGCTTTGTCCCAGGTTACTTTCGCTCCCATTCTGCGTTCGACTTTTGTCCCTTTGTATTTAAATCAGTCTGCTGCTGTTCTGATATGCCCTGAATGCCTGCCAGGCGGGCAGGGGACTTGGATGTGTCCCATCCTGGAGGGGACCTCCCAGGAGATGGCATGTGCGTAGCCTGGGCAGGCTCACGAGCTGTTTGAAATGGAATTTAGCTCTCAACGTTTATAATGAAAATGTACAGACTGCGCTTTTCCAAGTGTTTTTAAATTTGGGATTTTGAGGGAATAGAATATGCCCAACTCAGATCATCCTTCGGTCAAATTTTACGTGCCTGCTAAAGCCTAATGGGTGCAGGAATGTTTCGGACAAAGGGTTTTCAGAAGGTAGCACAAGTAACGTAATTTTTCTTAGGTCTGTCACTTGCAAACAGCGCAACTCTCTTGCATCCAGTAGTAAAGCTGAGACAGACATCTAGCAGGAAAAATTTCAATGAGCATAGTTCGGCAAAGTTATGCTCCGTGGTTTTATCATTGGAAAGAATTAGGGGACGTTTTACTACTTCTTCCTTCAAACTTAGAAATATAAGCCTCACAGAAAATGAGGATTTGGTTTGATCTGGTGAGGTCCCTCAAAACCTGATGCTGGCTGTCCCCCTGCCCTGGCACTTTGCTATCTTGACAAAACCGGGTGCTGGCTGCTACCGAGCACTTAGCACTTCGCTATCGCTTATGCTCTTACAAGGTAACGCTCTGACTTTTGGTTTTTTTTCTTTTTAGTTGGTGCCAGTTTCTTTCCCCAAAAACTGAAATTGATTGCTGTGGGACACAAAAGCGAAGCCACTCGTATGCCAAGCTGATGCCCCAAGGGGCATGGGGGGTATCCCGCTGCTCCCACGCAGCCGCTCTCGGTGCAGACAAGTCACCCACGAGGGATAACCTGGCACAAAACTCCCCTCTGTTTTGGAGGAGGACTAAGTTTCTGCTGGTTGTGACCCCCTGAGCCAGCTCCTGGCGGGGTCCGATGAGGACCCATCGGTCAGGCGCTGCCCGGAGCAGGGAGAGCGCAGGGATGGAGGGAGGATGCGGGAGAAGAGGGGGTGGCAGTGACCTGTCAGACCCAGGTAGCCGTGAAGTCAAAACAGCCCATGAGGGGGAAATGGGCTGTAATTTCCCATTTTCACCTTTTCCGCCTCTTTTTTTTCAATTAATGAAAAACACGTTTGCTCTTTTTCTAGTCTTCTGTAAGCATACCCACTTCCAATTAAAAGTTAATCCCTGAGATTGAGTAAAGTGAATTGCACCAGGTCCTGCCTACTTGAAAATACTTGGCTTATCCTAGGAGTTTTTAAAATGTTTTCCTATAGAGACAAGTGTTCTTATGAAGACATTCTTGTGGGTTTGCCTCTGGTGTTAATTGTGGTAGCTATCTGGGTTTCTTTTTTGTAAAAAAGGGATTGAAACTGAAAAGGCATAACTACGTAGGAGTCGAGATGCCACTTGTTTTTCGTGGTCTGCACTGAACCGTGGATCAGTAGTTGTGTATCTATCAGGAATTGCTCATAGTATTGGAAGAGAAAATTGGGTCAAAACAGTTGATGCCACGTTTTTTTGCATCCCCACCAAGGGGTGGGGTAGGGGTCTGGTTCAGCTCAATAGGATGCTATCCTGTTACTTTTATGTCTCTTGCTGGATATATCAGTTTGTGGCTTTACCTCGTTGCCCCGTGCGTCCTGTGACCTTTTCACGATCCCCCTGAGGAACCTGACTTCCATTTGTTGCGTTCCAGTTTCATGTGGCTGAGAAGTTCTTAGTCCCTATGCTTCCGATCTTACCCTGGCGTCGGGATGCTTTGTGCCGGTCTCCTTTGGCTTGCTGCTTCTTAGCAGATCTCACGTACTGTGTTAGAAGATTCTGCCTGCTATGATTGACCAAACAAGGCAAATAAAGACAAATAATACAAATTTGTACAAATACTGCAAATAACAAATATAGAGCTGTAACAGAAATATGTTATGCAAATCAAGAGGTTAGCTTTTTTTTTAAAAGGATGACCGATTCTACCACTTGCTGAACGCAGATCTGGAGATTTCTGAAAGCAAGTCTGATACCAGAAAGCACTACGAATAATTTTGCAGATGGGAGAGAGAAACTGTAAGTCACCCAGGATCTCTAGTGCAAAGAAAAAGGCACCAGAAAATTGTTGGTCTGTAAGTTAGGGAAGAAGAAATTGCGAAGAATATACCACTTCGGTCCTGCATCTTATCAGTTACGAAGTTTGTAAAACAGGAAGGGGAAGAGAGCATTTGCTGAGTGCCCTGTAACATCTGGCCAGAAATTAAACATTGCCCAGCGTTTGCTAAAATTGCCTCTCGGTAACTTCACCAAACTCTTTTAAACTCTTCTAAAATATTTACCTCTATATCTCACTCAGGTTTCCTGTATGCTTTATGCCCTATGTAGCACAATCTCTATCATTTTGTATTTTTCCAGTAGCCAGTCGATGGTCCTGCGCTGCCCGTAGGTACGGTACGGTCAAGAGCGGGGTGTGTGTAGCACCCCCGGCACACACCGACCGGCTTGTGCTGCTGCGGGCATCCAGAGGATGCTCTTTATGTTCTCTCGCTACCAAACCTGAATATTTGAAGTTCATGGGAGAAAGTTGTAAGTGTTTAACCACAAAAGCAGAGGCAAAATACCGTTGTTCATGTCTTGCAAACAAGTTGGGACAAAAAGTTTGGATGTGTAGTCCAAACCTAAGTCTCTCTTCTGATGGAGAGAGCCACTGCAAATCTCTGGAGTTTAAGTCTTTAGCATTTCCCCTCCTTCTCACACCTGGTTTTGAGCTTCTCTTTTATCTTTAATTGTATCCCTTTGGCCTAGTCTTCCCACGCCCTGAACTGTTCCCTTTTCACCCCTCCTTCCTTTCCTCTTATAGTTCTCAGGGTGGAAAAACACTTACTTAAAAAAAAAAAAGTGTGAAATGTATTTCTCCCTGTGGAATAGCTGTAATCTTAATTTAATCCAATTACGTTGGCTAAACATATTAGCTGGATGCTATTGCTAACAGTCGACCTTTTTAAAAATCTGTGTCCTTGGGTTACAGAGGTGATGGCTCGGGAAGAGGAGCAGAGGTGGGCTGCCGGGAGCACGGTGCCTGCCTTGGTTAGAAGGATGCGGTTAGTTCAGTTTTCCTCTGTCACCGGTGAATGAACGCCTTGCCCCTTCGCACAAAATGTGCGAAGAGTGGCTTGAGCCCTCCGCACACGCTGTTACACCGCGGGTTTATACAAGTTTCGTGTGCTTTAACTCGCCTTTTAATAAGTTTGAGGTTTGCAAATGGAGTCCAGCACAAAGATGTTAGTTAGCTATCCATGAATAAATGCATATAAATACATGTATTTAGAGCCTTCTGTTGGTCACAGACCCAAAGTAAGCTAAATCCACAATACAGAAATATCTCTCTACAACTCCATAGCAGAATGTATTATTTTATCTTGGTTGACTGAGGAGCAGAATACGATCCAACCCTTTGGGGCAAGTCTAAAGAGCAAGCAAATAAAGTACTCTGAATTATTTTACCTAATTGAATGAACAACATTCTTCGGAAACAGTTATTTGGCTAAACTTCATTAGACGTAAACCTTCTTTTTCCTGTGTCTTCCCAGGTAATGTTCTTTCTATTGTTAGGATAACAAGTATCCCCAGATTTAATTTCAGTAACCTGAGTAGCATGGCAGGGTATAGAATTGTTTCCAAACGTAGTAGATTGTGTCCCTGTCTAGGAAGAAAATTCATATCGGTGGTGGTTTTCATTGCAGTTTGTCTGTGCGTTGCATAGTTTAACAGTTTTATTCATTACTTTTATCATTCAAGATGCACCCAGCTTTCCTTTGAGCTGAATGCAACCTCCAGCTGATCTTCAGGCATCGTCTTTCTAATGCTACTTTTGCTCCACCTTGCTTTTACATGGGCAGCTTTAATGCGAACGTGCTAGGTAATGTGAAATAAATGTAGTGGTTGTGCTAAAATTGTTGAGAAGCAGGGGAGAACAGTTGCCCGATGCTGCTCTTGATATCATGTCTTGTATTTCATTGATGGAAAGTTTATAGGAGTGGAAGTTACTGGTCCTCTCAAAGCCATCCTTTCAAACGGTGAAGGAAAACCACAACGTGCGCTAATACTACCCGTGCATGAACTTACATGGATATAAGGAGTTTTTCGAAAGAAATGTAGCTGTGTGGGTGCGTATGCATGCGTGCTTGAGAGATTCTCTTTGTTTTTCTTAACTGAAATGTTCTCAAATCAAGCGAGGGTGGAAATCTTTCACATATATTTAAGAAGATCCAGATGAGAGTGAAGTAGATCATACAAATGTCACTCAGCTTTTCGAATTAAAAAAAATGGCTGAATTTTCAAATAAAAACCCCATCAACCTACCCTTTGAGAGGGACATATTTAAGTTCACCTTAGGATTCCAGTCAATATTCAGATTCCCTCATGATGATGAATCTGGGGTATGAACCTGGACTGATACCTTGCTGTGAAACATTCACTGCCATCTGCCTTGCCTACAGCCCCAATATTGTGTTTGATAAAGTGAAATACAGTTCTTAACAATCCATTAATTAAAAAAAATTTGGTTTTTTTAACAGGCAAAACGAAGGCTGGAGCTAGGAGAAAGTGGCCACCAGTATCTTGCTGAAGGACTAAAGACTCCAAAGGGGAAAGGAAGAGCTGCGACAAGAAGTCCAGATAGTCCAAAAAGTAAGAGAACTTGTAACGCGCTGTGTGGCACGGAGCTTTTTATTTTACCAGCTTGAGATCAGAGCGAACCAGTACTACAGGCTGCATTACTGAGCTAAAAGAGCGTGTCTGTTGCCGTCCTCACCTGGACGTCCATGCAACATGCTCAACCCCACAGCCAGGCAGCGAAGGACGAGTTTGCAGCGTGCGTCGGTTGATGCGGAGCTGCTGAGAGGCTGCAGAGGCTCCTGGCTGTCGGGTCTGTCCCTCTGCCAGCTGGGCAGCCTGCAGCCTCCGCGTCCAGCACCTCCTCTTCAACCAGGGACGGGAGGTTGGGGATGCTCAGGAGAGGTAGATGCTGAGGACTGAAGGTACGATGACGGGATCAAATGCTTATCAGGCCAGCCTCTTCCTTCCCTGCTGAAGTTAGAGCAGCTGAGTGGCAGGACTTCTTCCCCCAGGCAGGGATTTGCAAAGAGCGGTAGCAGGGCCTCAGCAGCGTTTGTGGGCTCTGAGCTGCTTTCTCTCCCTGCGATATGACTAGGTTATTACTGCCACTGCTTAGTATTAATTTTTGCACATCTGTATTGCCTGGGGCAGTAGGTTTCTTGCAACAGGAGCTGGGGGGTGTAGCCTTGCCATCTTGTTTGGGGGATTTCACCAGGAGAATTAAGGCTTGTGGAGGGGGGCGAGGGGGGAAAGGGGAGGACTAGGGCAGCAGTGGTAGTGATGGGAGAGCAAGAGAGGTGAGGGGGTACTTACTTGTCCCTCCTCGCCAGTCTAAGCGCTTGTTTCTATTGAGGCAGATAGGAAAAGTGAAATTAGCTGAAGATACAAACTTCAAGTGGACGAGTTAAACAACCACAGTTATTTTAATTAAACTAAATTTCATTAAGCTAAACGAAGCCCATGTTAAATTGAAGCGCATTCTCATGGAAGTTCAGTACCATTCAGTGCATAGGATGCTGCTTCAGGGCTGGTAAGGCTGTACGGAGAACTTCGTGGTGCGTGACCAGGAGCACGTGCCATTTTAGGTGGGGGTCAAGTAGCCTCTTGCCCTTATCGCTCTGATCCTCCTCCTCTTTTCCAAAGGCTAAAGGAAAAACAAACAAACAAACAGAAACCACCCTGCTCTGAATTCACAAGGTCACTGAACTGATAGGAATATTCCTCCATTTCCCAGTGGAGACAAGCCCTGAATCTACCAAAGAATGAGATACAGCTAGCGGGTTCTCTTTGCAAACGGGCAATGACTTGGTTTTCATTGAAAACCCATCATATTCTTCAAAATATGTCAGGGTAGTTTAAAGGTTCACTTTCAGGTAGAATTTCAGTTTTGACTGACTTCTGCAATTACATGTGGGACCTGAACCTTGAAAACATGAAGATGACCGCCAGATCAGCCTAAGGTCCATCTCGCGTAATACTTGAAGCGAATGAAGGTTTGAGACGTACCAGCCTAGCAGACTTCTAATAACGGCTGGCTCATTTCCCTTGACACAAAGACCTCGAACATTTAGAATTAGAAATTATTCTGGTCTAAGTGTTTAAAGTCTTAAAAGTGCATCTGTTGTGTATATAGATGCTGCATTTGCGCAGGAAAACAGCGAGTTGTCTAGTAAGATCCAAGCCGTTTGCTGACTTCTAATTTAGAAAAAGTAGATACTCTTGCCCAGTTTGAGCATTGTTTAGTTATGGAGAGGCGATGATTACAAATTGTATCTTACGTCAGTCTCCTCTAATTCATTGGAGTTTTCTGTAAGCTGGGGAGTCTGGCACTGATGGAATCTGTCATTGTGTTCACCCACTGAAGTACACCTAAGTCCTGCTTAATTGCATGTGAAACACTTATCTTACAAGAGGGGAAAATCAAACCCTGATGAAAGCTGGCTATCAGCCTGATGAAGGAGAGTCATAAGGGAATTTTTGGTATTGCTGCCAGGATAAATAGATACTAAAAATACTATTAAGAATTCACATAGTGAAAGCCTAAGTAGAATATTGCTATATGTATCTGTCAGACTAATGGAAATATTTGCATTTAAAAAAATGTATGTATTTGCTCATGTACCTGTGACTTTTGGAAAAGTACAACTTGAAATACAAATAAATACCTAGTGGTAAGTTGTGTCTTACTGCAGAGGTTTGAGACATTTCTTGAGTAAAAATGAAAGAAATATCTGTAATATGTATCCTTTCATTTCTGGATGCTGCTTTCGGAATGAAAATGAGGAAAAAAAAAAAGATTTATCTGTTTGTTTTGAGGGTTTTTTCTTTTCTTTCCAAGCTCCAAAATCTCCTTCAGAAAAGACTCGGTATGATACATCACTTGGCCTTCTTACAAAGAAGTTCATTCAGTTGCTGAGCCAATCTCCTGATGGGGTCTTAGATCTGAACAGAGCAGCAGAGGTCCTCAAGGTGCAAAAAAGGAGGATTTACGATATCACCAATGTACTGGAAGGCATCCATCTCATTAAGAAAAAATCCAAAAACAACATTCAGTGGATGTGAGTATTCATTAT
>NW_009628327.1:0-2582 GCF_000690535.1 Cariama cristata | reverse complement strand
TTCCTGCTGGCTGATTTCACCGTCACAGTGCAGCAGTGTTTTTCTTCTCCCACCTTCCATTCTAACACTTTGCTCCAAGCAATCACCCAAAACGCCTTCCATCAGGATGAAACATTCTTCTTCTGTTAAGACAGGTTTTCAGCCTATAAATAGCATTTGTCAGGGAAATTAGAAACCAACGTTTTGTCTGAATACTGAATTAACTCATTTGGTTCTGCAAGTGGAGTAAGTTTTTAGGTGTACATCTCTACCTACTGCCTTTCTCGGTCTTTTTCAAGGTAGGGTTAGAGGAGAGGGAATCTAGAAGCAAGATTTTTGAAGTGTTTAGAAATACTTGATTTTTCCATCTTGGTGGCAGTACCAAAATATGTTGTCATGATAAAAAGATGCTTTTTCTGGAAAGCGTAGTTTACGTTGACTTGCTATTGGCAAGTTTAGGGAGAAAGGGCTAAGAACTTGATCTGCAGTGTAAAACCCTGCCTTTTCCCTTTCCCGTAGCAGTGTGTCAAGTTTTAGAAATGCTAAAAGGGTGTCTTCCGTCTTTGTGTCTGTAGGGGCTGCAGTCTGTCAGAGGACGGTGGCATGCTGGCACAGCGTCAAGGCCTCACCAAGGAGGTGACTGAACTGACTCAGGAAGAGAAAAAACTGGATGAGCTAATCCAAAGCTGCACCCTGGACCTCAAGCTGCTAACGGAGGACTCGGAGAATCAGAGATATCCTTTTTCCCAAAACTACAAAGGTGGTCAGTCTCTTTGCTGTGCTCTGTAACACTAGGAGAATTCCTCTATGTGATCTGATAGAAAGCATCAGAAAGTTCAAGAAGTTGGCTAACGGGTTTTAATGTAGTTCTGTATAAAAGTTACTTAGGCCACTTGTGCCTGTAATGTTTCTGGAATGCCAAAAAGAAAAGAAAAGGCGGTACATGAAAGAACCGGTGAACATCCACGTTCACATAGAGCAGAACCAAGAATCTAGGGTTAATGAGTGACGACATCCAGCAACCCTGTGCTTTTTTGACTATTTTGAGTCTAGAGCAAACCCCTTTTTTGCATGCGGATATTATAAAGGCATGCAGACGAAGTCTTTGCTAAGGTAAGAGTTGTGTGTGTGTGTACTCAGTACTTAATTTTTTTTCCCTTTTTTTCTTTTTTTTTACTTTAACCTGATGTGTGTATATAAATTACAGGCGCGGAGAGGAAAATAAAGTTGGGAGTCAGTTTAGTCTAAACCTTGCAAAAAAATTTCAGATTCCTCTGGTTAAAGAATCCATAATAGAATATCATAGATAAAGGTTTTATGAGCCCTCAAAATGTCTATTTTAGACTGAATTATTTAATGTAATAGCAATGCTCAGTTGCATAAGGTTCATATAACTTCTGATGTTTTGGCTGTTAATACCCCTTGTCATTGACCAATTCTCGCTTTCAGTAGATTTCCCACCTATTAGCAGCAGAAGAAAGCATTTTATTAAATGCTGAACTGAAAACTTTCGTTACTTTATCTAACAAGTAGTTCTTAAAGAGCATCTGATAAGGTGGACTTATTCTCTGTTCTGAAGGATAGGAAATAACTACGGGAGTGTCAGTAAAGAGTATGTGAACTATGTCAATATTGTCTTTTGACTAGCTTTCAGACACGTCTTGAGATATAAGCAAAGCTCACCAAGTGGCATGGGGAGTAAGGTCAGCGCTGCCTTCAGCTAAGGGCTTGATCCAGGAAGAGATTTAAGGAAGACAAAATTGAACGCTATGATTCTCTATTTTTTTTTTTTTTTAGTACTTGATTCCTATGGTAGAGATCACATTGCTGGCTCCTGTGGGGATGGGTGTGGAGGGATCAGCATTAGCAGCGTGGTTGGCCTCATCCTTTTGGATGTAGGAGAGCGTATTCCCCAAATCCTTCTGCAACTCTTAAGTTCACCGATAATAGTAGTGATTATTGAGAAAGGAACGCAGAAGTGTGAAACCTGGGGATGAATCCAAGTGCATACCTGTTCTGTCTTTCGCTCACCTCGCTGAAGTCTGACGTGATGACCTGCTGAATACTCCCGGAGCTGAGAAGCCACCTCTTCTGCTTTATCGCTGAAGACAAAGTTTCTGCTTTTGAAAGTTTTGGAAAGTTTTTCTTCTTTTCCCTCACGCTTAGGTAGTGTGCTTCCTCCTCTCCCTTATAAATAGAATCAGAAAACAACCGATTGCTACCTCGAATGTTTTGGGATATGCCTAGCATTAGCGTGGGGAGCCTTTAGCTACAGCAATGAAGATTGTTGTTGTTTTATTTGAAGACCATGCAATCCTTTCCTTTGTTCATGTAGTGACAGCCACTGTTGCTGTAATTTGTACTCTCCCTTTTTGCAAACCTTACTAAACGAGCGGTAAAAGCCTTGATAAAAGCCATTTGGGTGAGAGCTGATCTGTCGTTTTGCCTCTTGACCTGTTTGGTCCAAGTTGGATGGGAGATGCATCGGTGTTTTTGCACTTGCGCAGTCTGTCTTGCTGTACTGCGCAGTAAGAGTACACATTTACCAAAATTGTTCACATTTACAGTATATATAAAGTGTGTGTGTATATATATTTTTATAT
>NW_009628326.1:0-1640 GCF_000690535.1 Cariama cristata | reverse complement strand
CCGTAATTACATATTTCTGTGGTAGTACACGTTTTCCCCCAACTGTCCATATGCTGTTATCATTTTGTTTTATCCTTGAAACCGTGAGCGCATATTCCTTTAAGGGTTGTCAGGCTGCGCCAGCTAAATCGTTCCCTTTACTGATTTCTGTGGTGTCCTTTGTGTGGGACGGACAATGTACCTCAGCAATTTCTTCGGGCAGCTGAACCAGTTCCAGCAGACGCTGTATTTCTTCTCCATTTGATACTTTCCTCCCCAACAATGTGAGAAATCCCCCTTCTTTCCACAACAGACCTGTCACGTGGCATACCCCACAGGCACGCCGAGAGTCTGGCTGGATGTTGACCCGCTTTCCTCTTCCCAGATTGGCCACGCGCGTCAGGGCTACCAGTTCTGCTCCTCATGAGCCCATCCTTGATGCGAGAGCTGCGGCCTCTGCTACCGGTCCTTGGCGAACTGCTGCGTACCCAGACTGTCGTTGTCTGTGCAGGTGGTAGGACGGGCCGTGTACAAACAGAACTTATGAAGTGGTCCTCATGGCCTGCTCACAGTGCCAAATAAGACTCAAAGCCCACCAGCTGAAACAAGCCCCGGCCCAACACATCAGACAGGGCAAAGCTCTTTGGAGCACCTGGCAGGTCGACTATGTCAGGCCATTAAAACCATCCCATGGAAAGAAATTCATGCTGGTAGGGGTAGAAGTGGTTTTGGAACTGTTAGTGGCTACAGCTGTACCTGCTGCCACCAGGAACCGAGTGGTGCGAGTGTTGTGTGAATGGTTTAGTGTCTTACTCACTCCTGAGAATATCCAAAGCGACAATGGGTCACACTTTATAGCCGCAGTGGCTCAAAACTGAGCTCGAGGGGAAGGTATTAAATAGGTGTCCCGTATGCCATACTATCCCCAAACCAATGGGACTGTAGAGCAGACTAATGGTCTAATAAGTATGCTGACATCTCGCGACCCAGTTGGGACACACGGCTAACACAAGCAGTCCTCATTGTCAACAACCGTTAGGGGAGCTATTCAGACCCCCCAAAACCAGGGCATTTGGCCCCAAGAAGCCACCAACAGGCGAAAACCCTATACCAGAGCACAAAGGGGACTAACCTCTACTGAAAATACGTGTGGGCCAACCTGTTAAGGTGAAAGTACCTTTTACTGGCATCATGCCCATGATCCTAGTGAGACCTAGACGTCTATATACCTGGGAAGCCCTCGATGAACATGGGAAAGCCCACCCTATCAGCGCCCGGTGGAGAGGCCCAGACTTCTAACCTAATGCCCTGTTCCAAGGAACCAAGACCCGTTTCTGTGTTTCCTTACGGGACGATGGAGAGGTGGACAATCTTGTTACTCCTATTGGCGGCAGCAGCAATCAACATAGACGACCTGATTCTAGGTGACAACATGATGGCAAAGATGATGATGTTGTTGGCATTTGCACGTATGATGAACTTGACGTCAATAACAGTCGGTTTACCTGCCCCCAAATCAGCAGAAGATCCCTTGCCCATGTTCATGCAGGACGTTAATATATCGCTAGCCCTCAAACTCACACGGAAGCAATATAACAATTCTAACTGGAGAGTTAGGGAGATCGAGGGAGTAGGCTATACTTATGTTGTCTACAGCTGGT
>NW_009628325.1:0-46880 GCF_000690535.1 Cariama cristata | reverse complement strand
GGACCGATATCGGCAGTCACAGAAACAGGCTGTTCCATTAAAACGTCTGTCAGATGCAAAGGGTTTAAAACTGACATCTTTTATTTTCTTTCCCCCTCACACACATACATGGGAGACGGATGTTAAGCGCTCTGCCCCCCGCCCCAAAGTCACTTGACAAATAACACCCAGCTCGAGAGCAGTCCTGCGGTACCCAGCAAGGGTGGCCAACAGTGTTATTTAAGGAGCAGCAAGGAGTACATGAGGAGATTCCTGGTCAGTTATAAAAAACTGTTTTCTCAAGCATGACACAAAATGCTGTGAGACAAAAAATGAACTCAAGGCAGTTTAAAAATACATCAAAAGGAGGTAGTATGCAAACCATTTCTACGGTATACTCATAACAGTGATGCTGGGGTGGATAAGGCATAAGCAAATAAAGAAGGCATTCAACAAACTTTCTAAATATGTAACTGAAGCCCACCACAAACACTAGGTTATCTTCTTGGGTCCATGGAAAGGAAAAAACTAAAATAATGTTCCGATATGGATATTTTGTATTGGATACTGGGCACTTATAGCTGTTGACGTTCACATCCCAGCCCTGCTCTTTTACCCCCCCAGAAAAGGCACTCACCGCCTGGACTTCTCTCATTCACCACCTCAGAAGCTTCCCCAGGTTTGTTCTTGGCTGTGACAGCCACCACAGGGAACCAACTGCAGTTCAAGGCTCAGCTGCTACACCTGCACACAGGGGACAGGAGGTGCCGTACGGATACAGTGTCTGTGCATGCAGCGCATCGCAGAATGACAGCCCAGATCACGCATTGAAGTGGAAAGGAGAAAAGCGTTCTGTTGACCAGTTTGTATGCCTACATTCACAACTTTAAAGTAGTATTTTCCATAAAGTACTGGATTAAACACACCCCAATGTTTGCCTAACATTGGCGCGTAAAAATAAAATTAAAACAAGTATCTTATCTGTTGATGACTTGAAAAAAATCCAAGCCTGCACTGAGCTATGTTAGAGAGCTTCAAAGACTGAAAATCAACTGAACCAGTAATATGAAGAATGGTATATATGTAATGAATTAAGTGCAAAAAGATCCTTTCCATTATATTACACTTTCCCAAATGCAAGAAGTTATCATGTAGTGTTTACACAGGAAAAACCGTTAGATTTTCTGAACTTCCCCACACTGCTCAGAGATGTCACCAATATGTTCAACTCAAACACAGAAACTTTAAATATTCTAATAAAAATAGCTTTTTTTATAAACCACAAGTAAGTAGAAGGCAAATATACCAGAGTATGCATAGCTTTCAAAATGTTAAGTATATCATGAACCATCGAGTATCCTTCTTCATTTGTCTGATGTAAAGCATCTTATTTACCTTAACAAGTCAAGATTTTGGGACAACATTGAGATTTTGGAAACACATACTGAAGAACATTGATGGGAGAATGAAATTTAGAGGACAAAAGTCAGTCATATAAATCATGTGTATTTAGAACACACATGCCGTATGCTCTGAGCTTCCCTGAAAAAAAATAGTGCAATTCAGTGTATATACCGAATTAAATCAAGAGGCGGTATACTTTTATTCCTTTGAAAAAATACTGTTCTAAAAAATATTCAGATGTCCTCTAAACTTTGACTTATTTTATGGAACTATAGCTTTAAATTTAGTTTTCATATGCAAAATATTTACACTTTATAAACTTGCAGAATTTCTAATAAACTATATTATATATACTTAGACAAAACTTAATTTATATATAATCCTATTATATCTTGCCAGTCAAAACTTACCACATGTACAATAATTTACAATGACAGAAGCCTCAAGCATCAAAATATCTCCTTTAAAATAACAATATTAGATAGAGTCCTCCACAGATTCTGAATTGCAGTTATTTCCTGGATTGCCTGAATATCATTAAACTTCTGAGAATACGCAAAATTTTAATTAAATATCAAGTAGCAAGGTTTGTGCTCTCATAAGAGATGCTTGCAACTATTTAAAAAAAAAAAAGGCGAAAGGAACAAACTAAAGATTTACAAGAAGCCTCTGAAATGAAGGCTTGAAACTAGAATTTGCTGGAAGTTTCAATATAAGTGCACACACTATATGCAAATCTTGTATACTGAAGTCCCTTAAATACTTAAGAATGAATTTGTTGAACAAATGTTAAACAGTAAGCTAATAAATGTACAAGTTTTCAACAGTATTTATAACTGAAAATTTTTGCCTACTTTGGTATAAAAGCTCCTTTAAACAGGCACATTTACTTTTAGAAGACAAAGACAAGCTTTAATACTACAGCTATTGCTGGATATTTAAGCAATGTGTCTGTGGGTCTGTTTTTAACTTTGTAAACCTTCTTTAAAACCATTTTATTCTGTATTAATCCAAAGAACCAATATTGCCAACAGTGATAATTTGTAATATACTTTAGTGCTGAACAGTTAGCCAAAACAGGACTTCTCAGAATCCAGTATAATTGTCATTAAAAAAACTAAAAAATCAATTTAGAATAAAAAATAGATTTTTCTTTTTTGATATCTACTGAGCTATTTGAACTTTTTCATTAGAAGCGTATCAGAGAAATCCCTTCCATATTTTTATTTCAAAAAAGGAAAATTTGGCATTCTCAGGTAACCAGAAAATTTCAACACTTCTTTCTGAAATCTTACAATAGAATTTGGTTTTATCTCATGAAGTCCACAAACGTATTCCTAACATGAATACACACATACCTAATGTTATACAATGTGAATATTCCTATTGCCATCAATGTGTTTATTCACGACATGTAAGACTGAGCATGAATTTCCTTACAGGAACATGACCTAAAATGTAATAAATTAAAGCATTCTTATGAAAACTATAGATCAATTTAATTTCAATTGTACCAGACTTTCCAAAATAACTCTTAAAGCCCTCCATAACTAGAAGTTGATTAATAATGTTCCCAGTCCACAGGTTCTGAAAGGCACAAAATTGAAGAGTTGGTTTTGCTTGTTTTGAAGTCCTCCTCAAACGAAGACAGTCTAAAATAATTTGTGTTAGGACAGTCTAATGTAAGGCATTAAAATATTCCTCTTTATGCTATAGATCTATGTTAAGCACCACTTGCTATTACAGTATAGAATGAAGCCAATATTTTCTTCAAAAATGTGTTTGTACTTGGGACATCATTTGTGAGGGAGATGCTGATGAGGCTGATGAATTGGATATCTTAGAATTATTTGTGATCTGTAGTTCTTCAAGTCTCCTTATATAATCATCACGTAACGCAAGGAGCTCCATGTAACGCTGCTCCACTGGATTTGGCTGCTAGAAAGAGATCTGTATTAGTCTTCTCACTTCAGTCCAACTACTTCTACACAGTTAGGCTGCTGCAGTATTTGCATTTGCCTGGCATTACTCAGTATTTGTAGTTTCCAACATATGTAACAAGTTGCAGCTAAACAGAAATATTTATTTCTATAATGCAAGAGCCCTCTGCCTTCCAGTTGTTATCATCCAAAGAAAATCTTTACACAAAATAGTTCTTCCTACCTCCAGCCAGCACTTCCTGGAGCATATCGGTTTTATTTTCATATTATCTAATATTGTGTGGAAGATAGGCGTGAATAACTTGTCTGAAGCTTTTCTCTTCTTGACTTATTAAAAGGTTTTAGATTCCAGGGGCCAGATGTCTCATCATCTTTCCTAAAAACAATGTTTAGCCAGACTGACTATTTCCGCTACACTGATCAGATTAAGATGAAATCCATGTCTTCAGATTAAATAACTTCCCTCAGTGATGAAATTTTACTTCAGGTTTTAATAGAAAATTTGCAACTTTGTGTAAATAAACAAGTGAAATAAATGCAAAACTTTATTAGTGAATTCTGTAAGTAAACTTGAATGTGTTTAAAATCAACTGCCCTAGCTTTCACAAGGTAACTCACAGAAAGAGCATCTTAACTGTTTCCATTTTAAGCTTAGCTTCCTTTTTCAGATAGAGTAATGAAATAAATGGAAAAGTAGTATTGCAAACGTCCAAGGCAGATACAGTCTTAAGCTATCTTCAGCTGAATATACCTGTCAAGAAGCTGCTGCTGTTTCACAGTTAACTGCCTGTAATTAAAAGCTATTAGCAGTACAGTTTCAGGAGCAAATGTAAATGCCTCACCAGTTCAAAAACAGCTGAATCAGCACTCTTAGGTGCACCGCTCACTATGCTCCCCAGATGAGGATGGCAATGAATGTTGAAGCAACTGGAAGCTGGATCAATGACTGAATGTAGTTACTAAGATGATTAGAGATGTAGGGTTAATGGTGCTGCTAGTGACAGACCAGACTCTTC
This sequence comes from Cariama cristata, assembly GCF_000690535.1. Lineage (NCBI taxonomy): Eukaryota > Metazoa > Chordata > Aves > Cariamiformes > Cariamidae > Cariama > Cariama cristata. The sequence goes on along the minus strand of NW_009628325.1, from coordinate 42,541 downwards.
ATTAGACTGAAGTCTGATGCGGAACATGCTTCTAAGTAACTGGCACTAAGGAAAGTCATTGAAAAACTGGTTCAGGCCACATGTCCACTATTCACTTGCTTAAGTTAAGATGAAGCGTCAATTTCATGTGCAGCAAAAAAAAAATGTTGCATTTTGTATACAAAAATGATGTAAATGAGGGACCAGTAGCAGCAGCAGCACAGAAGATTATCACATGGGTTTGCATTTCTAATAAGAAATTCCTGCCAAAAACTTTTCCTGAATAATGGTAAAGCACATATTTAAGTAGATTTACAGCTAATTTGCATGCCCTATAATCCTTCACTTTCTAAAATAAATCTTGGGATTCACCTTTTGCAAAATGCCCTCATCTTTCACAGTAAGCAACAAAAGCTTTAAAACTAGAACTTCAACTTAAAACTGGCCACATACTTGTAAGAAAATATAGCAAACTGTCTGGCTTTCTCGCAGCCTCTAACGTGTTGTAAATAATACAGGAGGTCAGCTGCAGAAAAGGAAGAGCATTGCTTGAAAACTCCTGATTCATTCCAGGGGCTGCATTGTGAAGACTGCTTCTGTCAAAGAAATTGCTCCTCTTATCTTCTCCTACTCAAAATTCCACAACTTGTTAAGAAGGACAAATAAGTCTCTGTACACTATCTTTATGTGCCACATTGCCGAGATTTCTAGCAAGATTGTAACAAACATTGAGTGTCCCTATATTAAACATTAAAAGCACAGAACTGAACTATGTGTAATTTGATAAAAGCTTTTCTGGGCTTCCAGTCTGATCCACTTGTATAATTTTCGATAACAGTTTTCATCCAACAGTTACACAGTGTAAACAATGTTGGGTCATCGAAGTTACATTTTAAAAAAAAAAAATCTTACCGTAAGCCATCAATACAGATAGCAGTTTTGAAAGAGAAAGGACCAAATAGGCCATCTTAATTTGTAGAAGGCTTCATATACTCTCTCAAAAAAAGAAGAAAGACTAAGCAAAAGCAACTAAGCGTGTTTGTGATGCTAATGCCCTAACTCTTCAGGGATCAGTAAGCCCTATTTCTAAGCATTGCCATTCACCCTTTAGTAGCACCAAATGCCCTTAAAAAATGCTCCCCATGCCTTGTCCCCAAGAAAAGGGGTAAGAAAGAGCTTGAGGGTAACTTGGATACTAAGCAGTGAAATAAGATCAGTGTTCTGAGAAGAGCAGAGTCCAACAAACAAACAAAAAACCCTGAATAATCATTTTCACCTTTTTTCTCTGTCTTTACAAATATAATATTAAAAACCTGAACAGATTACAGGTAGTATTTTACAAGTCAGTTATGACACAAAATCCTATTTCCAAAGTCTAAAAGCATTTTGTACATTATAGAGAATTTACTTACTTGTTGCCGAATTCTTGGGTTCCACCTGATGTAATAATTGACCCAGAGCTCTAAATGACGCATACTGGCTACTGGATAGAGTGCTCGATTTAACTCTTTAGTATAAAAAGGATTGGTGTATTTAGATTTTTCACTGTTTATCAAAGACCATAATGATAATGTTTTCTCAGTCACTTTCTAAAATGAAATTGAAATAAGAACAGTAAATATTTGCACAAAATCAGGAAATCCACCATAGAAGCCATGGTTACATTCTAAAAGTAATACACTTCTGATTTACTTAGGAGTGTAAGAAGTTACAGTATTAGAAATATTCCAAAACCAGTGCTTGACCAGTATTTTAGTGATTGCATAGTCTTTAACCTACCAAAACCAAGGAATTTAGCACACAACTATTCTGTAACAAGCATAAAGCCAGTTCAAAACCATTGTCATACAAGGAATATAACCAAATACAGTATAACCAAAACTTCTTGTAATCATCCAGAGTCAAAACAGCAATACAATTAGACAATCAGTGGTTTGACTAACCTCTTTTTCTCTAAGAAACTCACTGTTATACAAGAAAGTACCAAATCGGCAGCTGTACAAGTGATCCAGAATTGTGATCAAGAACTGCTCATTGAATTCAAAGGCCGTAGGAAACTAAAAATAAAATAAAGGCAAATTTGTTCTTTACATCATAAAAGCAGGGAGACATGTGCATGCCCTGGTTAAGAGGCTAAAGGCAGTGTTTAGAAGCCTGAATACATCTACAAATAATTTTTAAGATAATACTTTCATATACTTTATAGCAGAGTAAAGTGTTCAGATGACATGTATTCAACCTTCCCAAACCAGTCACTGAAAAGAACTCTTTGAAAAGAGTTCTGCCTTTAATTTCTAAAAAGAATAAAATACAGAATGGTTACAGTTACATTTTTACTAGCAAGACAGAGTAAGATAGCCATAGTGCACTCTTTATAGCGCAGTACCATAAATGAAAATAAGGGTTTAGTTCCTAACCCTTGGCCCTAAATGGACTAAGTTTGCTGCTTTGTTTCATTACTTATTGAAAATACGTTTACATCACAGCACTCAACAGCTCCCAAGCTTCCTTTTCAAGCTTTAACAAAACAACATTTGTCCCTGTAGTTCAAGGGACAGCTTCACAAAAATGGTGAAATGAAACAACAGACCCTATTAAGATAGTTGGATGCAATTCCTGTAAAAGCATTCTGCTGGGTCACGTGTCTCAGTATGTTTCCGAGAAGCCCATACCCAAGACACCAGCCTTGCATGCATAGCCAACATCACAGTAAGCAACGTAACTACAGCTTGTATACCACTTTTAGATTTAGGGTAGAGAGATGGTATGGCTTAAAAGTAAATATGCTCTTTTTGACTATAGTGTCAGAGCAGAGGGGTATGCTGTCCTCTTCAAATACTTTTTTTTTTTTTAAATAAAAGATCAAGGTTTTAAATTCAGTAATGTCTTAACAATGTTACCTTCTGAAGAATGATATAACATACCTGTTTAGACATCTGCCACACACAATCAATAAACTGGAGAAAGATGGGTGATCTGTCTGCATCAGCATGATTTTTATCACCGTGGCCTATTCTCTGAAATGAAGCAATACAGCCTCCTGTTAACCAAAACAGTCTACTTTATGGCCAACAGACATTGTTTCTTATTTCGCACTAGAGTATTAATGGGTCTGTAACAGGGCAACCCGCTCTTATGATTTCAGAATTAGTTACTGCACTAAGGAGGAGAGATGCAGATATACAGAAGTACTGCAAAGCTGTTCCAAAAATGTCTGAGAAAAATTCCAAAGTGATAATTGGTCCTGTTATAAAAACCTGCTGGTTATTGGACAAGTGGAACTGTTAAAGTATCCACTACCTTGCAAATAATCAAGATGTAATGTGAACTATATTGACGCAATAAGTTTGTCAATAGCCAAGTTGCATACTTTGTCTTTTTTGTAATTTATGCCACTGGAGAATCTAGATCATCAAACTATCCACACACATTCCCTTCCTCCTCCTCCACACTTGAGCCTAAAGATCCACCCTGATCTTTCATGTTCATGTTCTTGACAGAAAATTAATGCACATTTTTAGTTTGGTTGAGCCAGTTATTCTGAGGATTCCAAAGTAACAATCAAAGGAATTCTCCCCATCGACAAAAAGTAGGTTTGGTAAAAGCTGTTTCCTTCCTTTCTCCATTTGTTAGATAAAGCGATTCAGGGAAAAGAGATTCTATTAACTCCATAATTCTGCTTGAATATACTGCCTGGAGGAGACAAAAGAAGAGCATGTATGTTGAACTAAGATGATGTCTATCTGCCTGTAAGACGGCAGGTTTAATGTCTTAAGGACGTGAAAAATTATAAAACCAGTAACCTACTCTGTACAATGATTGGCAAGACAGTTTAAATGGTAGAACTGAATGGCAGGAAGTAGAGGGAGATGAGGGATTGTAGCTGAACTCAGTCAACAGTAACAAATGACTAGAAAAGCACTATAGGGAAGACAAACAAATTGGTCTCGTGGCTCTCCAGTTTTCATGGTTTAGTGTACGTGGTATCTGTTAACAGTCTCATACACGTGTTCAGTAAGGAGTGAAAGTCCTTCTACTTTCACTATGGTTGGCAATTTTAGGATGTCTGAGTATTTTCCCATCTATAATTATGTCTATATCTCATATTTCTTATATTAGAATGTATTATTAGAATGACATTCCACATAACAAGCAATTTTATCATCTGGATAGCACACTAAGTTCACTATACATAGAAAAGCTGGGGTAGGGAATTCCTTTTCAACAAGGAAACTTACTGTGCGCTTCATTAGATAGAAAATACAGAGAGAAACTGTCAAGTAGTCTACTATTTAGTTATTTGTATTAAAACATCCAAATTGCAACCCTGGTAACATGAAAACATGAACCTTGCTCTAACCCAGATGATGTAAGAAACACCCTACTGTTCTCCAACTCCCCACTTGAGGGAAGGCATATAAACTATCGTTTCAGAGATGAGGTTCAGGAAGTGCTAACTGCACTGAAGTGCCCAGTCCTCACTACTAAAACTCACAGTTCTGTCAAGTAATTACCAAACTAAAACTGAGTGTGTATGACCAAAATATTTTCTGCTTGCATTATCAGTTGTTATAATAGAATCATTTAGGTTGAAAGAGACCTTAAATCCAGCCATTAACGTAGCACTGCCAAGTCCACCACTAAACCATGTCCCTAAGCACCACATCTACATGTCTTTTAAATGCCTCCAGGGATGGTGACTCAGCCACTTCTACAGAACACTCCAGAAAAGGACTACTTTCACTAGAAGCTAAACAACCCATCAAATCAAAATATACGGTACTCTCAGAAAACAGCAGATGGCTAAAGGAGAGTGGATTCAACCATTTCCAAAGATTACTACTTGAGTGAGTAAGTTGGGAAAATAAAGTTTAAGCAAAAGCAAGCTATTTAAATCACCCTTATTGCTGCTACACTGTCAGCGATGAACCAGTGGACTGAGCTAGTCATCTGGAAGGAGTATAAAAGTCCTACCTCACTGAGATGAGAAAAACATTATCTGCTAAGAGAGCACAAATTCCTTTGATTACTCAAACTAAAATGAATAGTTTTATAAAAAGAATCATAGATTATTCAAATTTATTCATAATGGTGAAGGATACACAGATCTCCCTTTTTAAGCTTTGTGTCAAACCATAACATATGCACTAAGCTACAAGTCTCCTAGTTATACAATGTAATTTTATCTGCATGACTATAATGTTTTTTAAAAATACAAAATAAAATATGAGAATAAAAAGGCAAGCCAGTGTTTTCCCGTGGCTGTACTAAGGCAGAATACTTCAAAGGTTTATATAACACATCACTACTAGAACAATACAGTACGCAAAAAACTGGACTACAGCAGATATCACTCTAACAATCAAAATGCAAATCTCCTAAGCCTCAAAGCACCTTTAGAATGTCAGATCAAAGACTGCTGCAGCCTACAAGCACACTTAAATGGTGAAGTGATTCATGCTGAGTAGCTATACATGAATTTCCAAATGACTGAGACACTCTTGCAAATGTAAAACGGGCTTGAAATACACACAGAGGTGTATTTTTAGATTTCTTGATTTTTCCAGATTGCCTATTTTCCCAATTTTAGCAATATTGAGTAATATCTTTAGATATTTAGATCACTAGGGACAAATTGTGCAAATAATTGCCACTGAAGGTGTGGAAACTTCTTAGTGTGAATTACAAGGTTCAGCATCAACAAGCAACACTGTTGTAAAGCTCCCAACTTATGCTTTATATTTACTTATCCCAGCACACTCTCCCTGGCAACCTATTCTGCTTCTCCAGGTTCCTCATCCAGATTTCCTGGTCAAATGGTTAGCTATCAAATTTAAGAGAAGTTCCACTGAGACTCTGAAAAGTTTTCTAACAGAAACACCTTGATTTTGCATTATACATGGGTAGGATATTAAGGACTTGCTACAGACAATTTCTACTTAACCTTCTAAGCATGCAGAAGACAACTGAACAGAACTAGAGCCAGTGTTACCAGTGACAGCCTCCTGAGAGCCATTATGACAAGTTTAGAAGCAGCATTCAAAACATCACTTAAAAGACACTGGCCAGACTCATTCATCTGCCTCTCATGACATTCAAAATAGCCTAAAGGGAGGGTAAGGGACAAGCCTCATGTCCATGTCTCAACCTTATTTGATCTTCTTCTGAAAAGTTTGGGAAGACATAATTTTTCTGCCTTCTCATTTTCTTTGCTCAATAACCACAGTAACCCTGGCAATTTTGTGTTTTTTAGAACGGTACAGAGGACAAATTATGAGTTCTCAGAGAAAGAATCACAAAAAAAGATTAACCAAACAGATCCAAAAACAAAAGCTCTGCTCAGATTTACCTGGAAACGTTCTAAATCAGAATTCCAAAATAATTAAAAGAATTATCAAACCTTGATGTAACGACTAGTTTAACATTAAAAGCTTTTTAGAATGGTAATATTGCATGGTCCTTGCAATTATCTTCTAATTCTTACCGATGCAAATTTGTGTCCAAAGCTTATCCACTCTTTTTGCACCAGAACTTCAAAGCCTTCAATTGTTCTGTAGTAGCTGTCTAGCATCAACATGGCCAGTGATGTCAGCTGTGCTGTTCGGTCCCAGCCATCACTGCAGTGCACCAACACGGAGTTCCTTTCTGAGGATACCTTGTCTGCCACTTGAATAGCTCCCGTCAAGACAAGCTAGCAAAGAGGAACAGACACCAACCACCACAGATTAGTGTTATCATTTAACAAAAATAAATTGATTTCTTTGTATCTATGCAGTATCTAAACTGATACTGTTTCCATTAAAAGACCTAAAGAACATGGTGTAGTTAAGTGGAAAAGAATTTTCTAGGAGATCAAGTAAATTTCTTGTATAAAAATAGAGAAACAGATTGGTTCCCTAATCCCTTAGTAAAATCTAATTCATCTCACAGAAAAATCTTAAAAAATGGGACAGAAAACAGTAACCTTGATAAACCAAAGAACATAAGCAGCTTTTTTAAAGAAAGAGAGGATTTACCATAGGATATACTCTCTAAAAAATTTGTATTTCATTTGTCTCCTTTCTTTGAACTAAATTACTGAAATATCTCAGTTGTTGGAAAAAGGAACTTGTACCCTCCTAATATGTTTATTTTCCAAATATTAACTTAAAACGAAAATTTTATTAAGTAGGATTCATTACATATTACTTTAAATACTTTTGCACAGCTGTATTTGAGGCAAAAGGTTCAAATGTCAACTAGTAAGAACACTGGTGAATTACCAGTTTAAGTATTTTATTTGTGCTACAAGATGAAAATTACAAAATTTACAAATAATTGTACAAATTTATTTACAAAACTGTAATTCACAAAATAAAGTCACATACATACTGACAACTAAAGAAATTACTAATCCTTCACCATGACAGTTATCTGTAGTCCTATATTGCTAGCAACCAAAATAAATCAGTTCTCACACATGTAAAGACAATCAGACTAATATTGCATTCCTCAGTAAGAGACTGACATTTGACTTGAGGCAGACAATAAATGTTGAATTTCACCAACTATTGCTTAGTAATGATATCTCATGACATACTCTAAGACTAGTTGGGAAAAAGCCAACACTCAGTGATGCTGGTTTTGTAGTCCAAGTAGTTCAATGTGTTCCATATCAGGACGATCTCAAAGTCCAGCAAAGAAAGCAAGTCTGATATGACAAACAGCAAAAAGTTACCTTTATATGTTCTAACCAATGGGTTGATTCCAGACTCGACAACCAGTGTGATTCTTCCACATTAGGATAAACAATGTCCTTCAACTTCTTCAAAGATTCCCGCATGACATGAATATTATGAATGTCCAAGAAGAAAAGCTCTGCATTGGGATACGCATCTTCACCTTCATATCCTCCCCCAGTTGCCTACAAACGAGAAATCTAAAATTAACTTTAGTCATACACACACTGTTGTAGTAGCTTTTCAACAGAGTAAGAAGGGACTGAATTTTATTTATACTTTATTTCGTACTTGGGCAATATATAATTTCAGTTGCTTGTTCAAAACATCAGTCCCAAATACAAGCTTTGGAGGGGCAAATGCTGGAGAAGAATACTTGGGGGCTTTCCTCTGTCCAAAAGGACAAAGTGTATTAAGTATAGCACATGGCCAAAAAGACATTCAAGTTGCTCCAGCTAGCCTAGTTCCTTTCAAAATCTCAAGGGAGTAATCCTAAAAGGGAAAATTAATTATTTTAGATTAACACTAAAATGTTCTTTGTACTCTTGGGCCTGGAGACCTTCAAATAGGATTGAACTAGCCAGCTAAGGGACAGTGGGTCTTCATCACATCAGTCAGGACTCAGACTGCTTTGAGAATAAAAAGACATTTGTACCTTCTGCATTACTTTTGAGATTCATGGTGGAAACAGCTTTTCCTTGGCCAACTGACATTACAATGTCAGTATTTTTTTCTTCATTTATTTTCACTTTTCAGACCAAGGATTAAACAAACGCATGATTCTGAATACTAAAGAAATCAACTTACTTCCCAGACAGATCATTAAGGTTAAATTAAAACGTAAAGCACATCACATAAACTAGCAATTAGTCATAACATACTAGATCACCACTTCCAGGGAATAAAATTGCTCATTTCTTTGCTTCTGTATCAATTAGAAAGAAATTCATTCAAGATGATTTGTCTGTTTCTTTACACCACTAATTCAGAAGAGAGCAAATCTCAGGTTCACCAGTGCAAATTTGCTAAAAAAAAAAAAAAAAAAAACACAACAACAAAAACACACAACACTTTCCTGTGTTTAAACTGCCTAGTTATTTATTACTAAAATGGAACTGATATTGAAATAGATGAAAATGATAAAGTGCTTGGCCAAGTAAAATTAAAGACTTCAGTTAAGAATAAGCTATGTTCCGTTTAAGAATTAAGTTCAAGAATCATAGATTCTGCCTCTAAGAAGTAAATTAGTAATAACATTGAGGTTTAAAGTAACTTTTTTTAACATGAAATTTTATTGCTGAAGACTAAACATTTATTTAGATCATTAAGAAATTAAAGAGCCATATAAGTAGAAAGTCTATTCTACTGCTGCTCTCTCAAAACATTTAGTCACCATCACAGCAGAGGATGCGCCTGGTCACAAAAGGAGGCAGAAAAACCACATATATTTTAGGATGCAGTGCCACTGATGAGATTTTTCTGAAGACAGCTGTAAAGTCACAGCATTTCCTGCAGACACCAAAAACGTGCTATTGTGATAAATAAATTTTGCCTTTATAAGCCATTACAGCCACCAACTACACATCAGACAACAACCTAAAGTACAGTATAGCCTTTCCCCATTAGTACCACCTACATTTCTGTATAGCAGCACAGTGTCTCTATTCTATGCTCTCTCTTTCCTTCCTCAGATGTGGGGGTATTCTCAGAGCTGCCAAGTTCTGCACTAAAAGAAGTAATGATTGTGTTTTTCTCTTTCCTTTGAGTATTATGAAGTCCTGGTGAGAAATGATTGTAATTTTACAATCAGGGCTGCTTCAACTCCTACTGACTGTGTGGTCTTGACCTATGTACAAAGAACACAGGAATGCATGAATACATAGCCCAAGATTTTGCTTATACTAATCTTCACAGCTGTTCAAGAAAACTTTTTTCAGTGCTGATCAACACTGGCTTGCACTCTGTATGTCATTGTCCCTGAGATCCAGAAATGCACCCTACTGCTTTTACTGGTATGATTGAGTATTTTATATTTAGACATATCAGGAGTTAATTAAAACACATAGGTGAAATACATAGATGATTTTAAAAACCTGAAAACTGTGCTTCATATTTCAGGAAGTATATGTGTATAAAGTTTGGCCATAATACATCTTTGAAACAAATGGGGTAAAAATTTGAATTTGTCCAAGAACTGGGGAAAAATTTAAGTTAAGAACTGACATTCCTTCCACAAGGGAAACAGAAGGATTACATGTTTTGTTCACCCATAAAAATTCAGTGTGCAGAGGATAATGCAATTTGTAGAGTAAAATGCAAGCAATTGAGGCAGAACCTCAAAATACAAACCATCAGATTAAAACCTAGCCAAAAACAGCCCCTAGGATACGGTCTCTGAAAGAATGTGTGCTATACAAAAAAAAAGGCGCCTTATTTCTTGCCTAATAAATTATATTCTGTGTTATAGAGAAGAGGGCTGTAAAGGTACAGATGCGTGCATTTAAGTTGCACAGAGCAAAACACTAACATTATCGTCCCTCTTGAATTCTGAAGCAACTTAACATTTGTTACATATAAACCTCCTAGAGGCAAGTGAGTTTTACCATTTCATATTCCTTTCAGCACAAACACTAAATTAGTGTTCATTTTGTGCCAAAAAACTATTCAGAAGCTAGAATTCCTTTTCTCCCAGATAAGCACACTTATCATTTCATTAAGATCTCAAACCCTCTTGAGCTCATAGCTCTCATGCTCGTTGCTGTGCAGACACACAACTTCACTAGTAAGTACTGAAGAGCATGTCCACTTCATTTGTGCTTGAAGTTTAGTGTGTAAGTGATTATCCTTGACATGGAGGGAGTGAAGCTGGTACAGTCTCATATAAAGAAAGCATCAAACTTGTGTCCTTCAGTGCCTCTCCCTAACTAGGTTTTTCATATAAACATGGAACAGGTCCATGTCTGCTGTGCTCTACACCAAACAGAACACTGACACACTGTGACTGGCATTATCTGAGTATGCCTGAACAATCTGGTCCCCACCAGAGCTGAGGGGGGGCAGAGGGGCAATCAAAGCACAGGGAGACCTTTTCTTCTTGACAGGCCGGATCAGATGATCTTTCCAGGTCCCCTCCAACCTGGTCTGTTCTATGATTCTGGTCCCATTTAGGCTTTGATCACAGATTAGCGAAGAAATGGTCACTTCGTCAAACAGAAACACTACTTCTGTTATTGTACTTACCAACTACAGACACCTAGGGAAGAATAGGTATCTAGGTATGCAAGATTATACTCATACTGCTGTTTAGAGTGCAAACTCCCAAATTAACTTATTCATCACTTTCTCTTTATTTGCTTATGTCTGCATAGGTCTGAAGTGGTTCATGTAATTGTTAGGAAGAACTAAACAAAGCATGGCTATCAGTGGGCTTGGCTTTATGCACACAGCCTTTCCAGGATAGAATTTTCCCAGAGGATATGAAGCAGAGCTGCGGCTTGCACAGAGGTGGCATGTCATTCCCACAGAGGACACACTCTACAGCTAAGCCTACGTCTACCTCACAGTGCAGAGTGTAGTCTCATCTGATTTCAGTCCCATGCTAAGATCTGTGCTTGACTGATAACAGACAGCGTAAAACATGCCTGGAAATCTGCATATGGTCCTGAGACCCTGCTTATGACCTGCTTTAGGCATTCATGTCCTTTCATGGTCTTGAGTCTCAGTATTTGATTATGTAAATATGTACTTGATTATGTAAATTCATCTCCATTAGGACTACTACTGTTCCCAAAAACATCCTCACACAAAACTTCAAACTAAGTCTCCTCCCCACTCCCCTTCACAAATAAGACCATTAGCATCTGTTTACCTTGTTTGCGACTGCATTGACATTGGGCCTAGCATCATAGATGGTCAGTTTTGAGATCTGCCCATTAGCTTCTCTGATGATATCAAGATATCTTTCATCATCTTTATTCCGCTTCCCACTCATTCCAACAAGGGGTTGACTGCAGCGCATAATAACAGCTTGAGTCTCTGGATGAATCCATGACAGAACCTAGTCACATGTCAAAAATACATTGGAAGAAATACATGTTATTAAAAAATCATAACTTTAAAATTTAAGTTACATTCTTTAAAATAGATAGTATGAAAATTAACACTTTTTATTTCTTCAAAAGATAATCCCCAGACATCTCAACTGCTTCCAGTTTAGTCTCATAAAATTTAACAATAATCTTTTTAAAGAGTTCATTCTCTGATGTATTTAACTGTTACTGAAATTATACTTACCTATATAATCCAGTGTATTTTATTATTTTCCTACAACTCTTAGGTTGCACAAATAATTCTGGAAAGCAAACTGGAAACAAATATAGCAATGCCTGCTGAAACTAAGACACAATTCAGAACGAACGAACTCATTGTAGAAACGGTGACTAAGATGCTCCAATTCTACAAGAACAACTTTTCCCTTTTTTCGGATAAGGAAAGGAAGTTGAACCTTTCTGCAGCACCTTGAATGTTTCTCCTCTTTACAGTACATTTTGTTCCTCAGTCCTCTTTACAAAGAGGAGGCACTGGAGCAGAGTGCATGCTGCCTTTGTTGTTCTTCTGAGCCAGAGGGGACTTACCACAAACAAGAGATAGTGAGCGGCCCAGGGAACTGATTGCAGTACAAAAGATTAAAGAGAAGCACCCCAAGAACTAGGCAAAAACTCCAATTTCACTGTTGAAGAATATTAAGAAACCATATTCTCCCCTGAAAGTTGTGGGTTACACAGTGAAAGAACATCAGAGTTCCAAAAAAAAAAAAAAAATCCTCTGAAAGTATTCACTGCTGAAATACAACTCTTAGTTGTGTATCTAGAAACGAGACCCGTCAGTGTGTGTGCGGGTGAGTATCATTGGTTATTTCCTGACACAAATAAAATTACTATTGCCAAGGAAATTACTTTCACTGTACAGGCATACAAAAGCCCTGTCATAAATTTTGACATGACAGACAAGATACAGCTAGGTTATAAGAACTACATGCACACACTATATATTTAACATATATATTTTATAAACATTATACATATGTGTGTGTATATAGTAAATTTATGATTATAGGCCTAGCCTGTCAGTAAATACCATATCTAATCATTATTTTATCATATTGAGTTTTGAATCTGTTTGAAATTAACTGAGATTCAAGGCAGCTTTCTGATTCTGGCTAAGAATCTAGCACCTCTTCTGAGTTTGCCAAAATGAAATATTAGTTAAAACAGATTGTATTGTGATAGAATTTAATATTTTTCTATTGTGCTGTAAAGAGCTGATACATAAAAATTCTCTTACCTCAGAGAATTTTAGTTACAGAAATATATCCAAAAAGTCAAATGGGTTTATCTTAAATTCCACAGCCCAATTTAAAGAACTAAAAAGCCCAAGAATTCACTAGAGACTATGCATGAGGTCTTATTTTAAGACTGACCATTCGAACTATGTTTAAATGCCATGTGGCTTGCTTACAGAAGGATAACATTTGCTATCACTTTTTATTTGCATCCAACAACAGTCCTCAAACCAGTACAGATGGCAGTCTAATGCTCATACTTCATTAAGAAAAGGGAATCTGCAATGTTGGCAGTTGTTACTAGAAAAGTCAAGTTAAAACCAACAAAGTTGGAATGGGTGATTGTTGTGGGGGAAAAACGGAAATGTGGCTTGGCCAAGACACTAGTTTCAAGCAGTAAAAACCACCAGCCAATCAAAACTATTTTGCTGTAACCATTTCCAAAAAAAGCATCCTCTATGTCATGTTCAGCAAAAAGTTGCTTGGATGCATACTTAAAACTAGCTATGCTATAAGGTAACTTTTGTCACATAATACTCACCGGGATTCTATTTCGGGACCTAAAGGCAGCAACTTTCTTGAGATCATCATCTGTTGCATTATATGGCACTACTAAGAGTGATGGGTATGTGTCACACAGTCCGTAATGTTCATTAATAAAAGTTACTCGCCACCGTTCATTAGGCAGTCCCTAAAACGTAACACAAAGTTTTTCAATGTATTTTTGGCTGTACAAATAATAATTCTGCTCTTGAATTTTACATGACATTATGGCCACATGGTGGCAACAACCTATCAATTTAACCTAACTATAGTACTGTTTCAAAACAATAGAAGAAAAAAAGATTACAAGACCATACAAAATAGTTCATTGTTGATAGACTGACAGCCTTAAGCACTGCACAGCTATCTCACAGTCTTACATACACAATTCTATTCCCACAAGAAGTTTCAAAACAATGATTAAAACTAGTAGATGTGTTTCTTTAACTGTGGGATTGAGGAAAGAAAACCGCCTTCTCTCCTCCCTCAAAGCTCTGCCTTTACATTTTGCCTGCTGAAAAGAGACTATGGTCCTAAGAAGACAACTGGAGGAAGTCTCATCTCGACTTTTCTTCCCTGTAGCCTGATGCTACCTTCACGTTAAAAATAAGATTCAGGGTAGCTTTCTTACTGAGAAACAATAACTTTTAGTTGCAGTCTGCTCAGCAAGGCATTTCACAAACAGCAGCCAGGAAACTGAGAAAGACTGATAAGCCTGACACATGCACACTGGGGTTTGTGTGGGTGTTTGTATTTTATCTTTTTTGGATGTTAGGCCTCTAACCCTTGAATCAAAAAACTATGGAGGGGGGGAAATATCTAAGGAAGTCCTTATTGTTTGCTTTTTTTTAAAAATTTCATATTTAAAGCAAAAATAAATTGTCTAAAAGACATTTTTAAATTAAATGTATCATCCTCTTTCATTGACATTTTTCCAAAATCACTTAAAGAGCAAGGTAGAATACTGATAGACATATAACTAACTTCTGTAAAGCAATGTGTTTCTAAAAGAAGCTGCTCTTTTTTTTTTTTCTTCACTTCAGGAAGAAGTAGACCAAATCAAAGACCAAACCAAATCTATGTTTAGGATACTGTAGTTTCATATTTGTCACATTCTCCCTGCCCCCGCTCACTTAACAGTGGCACATTGTAAGAGGCATCAATAACTTCCTTCAAAGAGTAAAGACTACCTTCCTGTGACATTCTAATTTTTTAAAGGTTCCAGTGGTTTATTTCTTTTCTTTACTTTTTTTCAAGTTGTATTTCCATCTTCTCCCATTCTCAGCTCCCCCCCGCAAAAAAGCTGGTAAGAGAAATGTACAAACAATAACTCCTCTATGTAAGTTGTCAGACATGAAAGCACCAGGCAACTGCAACTTTAATAACTCACTTGTCTCCTGTATTCGGACATTGGATTGTAAACCATCCATCCATTTTCAGTAAACTTTTCTTCATTTACAAATGCAAAAAAAAGCTGTAGGATGTAAAAGAAGCTTATTACATCAAACTGACTGAAAGTGGCAAATATGAGGGTTCATCATCAGTTATACCCTAATGCCCTCCACAAAATAGGACTGACTTCCATGCCAGCCCAATCCTCTCCATTTAAATCTGATTAAGACTCTAAAGCAAAGAGCAAGAAGTAACAAACAATACAGATCTGCTAATGAAATAATGAAAATGTGACAATAGTTAAAACAAGAAGTGACAAAATAATAAAAGTTACAAAGCTTAAACTGTTGCATTTTTTTTTTACTGTCAGTAGGTTGAAATGTTTTAAGATAGCTTATATCAGTTTATTTCCCATATTTCACATCCTCACCAAATAAACTGTCTTCTCATCAAAATTTCTCCAATAGGTACAGCTGCAATTACTACATAATACACTAGATTCTAAATTGAAAGTATAAAAAGGTTTTAATTGCTGTGCATTGCCATTATGAAGCAGCCTTCTTTCTGCATCCCCTCCCCAATTGATCCTTACTAACAGAAATCCAGTTTACAGTAAAACTCCATGAAAATTAAGAAGCTGCCATTGAAAATGAAAAAAAATATGTTGCTAGCAGGTTACACTATCTACTTTTACTCCTGCGTTGTTGCTCACTCTCAAGACTCATTTATACAACACAGCATCACCACCCAGGATTCTGACACCTTCCACATACCTTTTAGCTTCCTTCTCCTTTCAACCAATTCCAAGTGGGCTATATTACCTAACTAACCCTTTTTTTCCTTGGTTTGTTTTTACAGTTTATGATGAAGGCAAAAGTAATGTTTATTTTAAGAATCTCCTTCATTGAGAAAAGTGATTTTGGTGGCTTACAAATTCTTCAGATGCCAACTGGCGCATGAAACCAAGTTGCTTTAAAAAAAAAAACAACCACAAAAAAAGGCAGAAGAGAATGTATTGTCCTCAGCTAACTGAGCAACAGCAGCCAGAGCAGAAAGCATTCAAGAGCCCATCATAGCTCTTTTGTAACAAAAAAGCTGAAAGTCTCCTAGTTATTCAAAGACACTAAACCAAGAAATTGACTGCTAAACTGAACATCCCAAATCTACATCATTTTCACAGGCGCAGACCTGAACTAAGCAGAAATACAGAAACCCTGGCAAGCAAGAAAAAAAAATAAATAAAAATCGTGGTTCTAAGGTGTCATGATTATATCAACAGAGGTAAGGGAATGTTTCATAAGTGCACCACAGGCCCAGATGGAGGTTTCTTTAGATGTTACAAAGGCAGACCCTAACGGCTTACGGCAATTCTCTTTAGTCTAATATGTTACAATGGTTTAAACAGTGAACAGCTCTAATCAAAACACAAAAGTGAAACCCTCCAAAAGGAGAGGTTTTTTTCCTCATGTATTTCAAATCAACAAGTATTTAAAAAGTAAGTTACTGCTCACACAAGATACTTTATCCCACTGGTTTTAGAAACTGGAATTTTAAGTTACATCAGTATTTTAGAGCAAGTACATTCATTGGTAAGTTTGCAGAAGTAAACAATGCATTCCCAAGTTGTGTTTTCTGACTGTTTTGACCATTTTAAAGGGGTAGGCCTTCAGTGTAAGTAAACATTATGGATTCTTTTGACTAAGTAAACTGCTATCAAGGGGGACAGAGATAAAGAAAGGGAAAGGAAAGAGGTGGACATCAACTGTATCAGAAAAAAAAACCCATTCCATTAGAAGTAGATGCAAGTATCAGACACTAAGCAGAAAGACTGAAAAAGGTTGCTTGTTTTAATTGCCAACGAGGAATACAACAAAACAGGAATATCACTATCTAAAGCAGTAGATGAAACTGATTTGCTGAACTATTAGTAAATAGCTACACACAAGAACCATCCCCTCCTCCCCAAAGGAATGTGCTATAACCCGAAGAGCAACTATGCTAAGAATTCACCAAGGAACAAGAGACAAAGGAGAATCTTCTAACAGTAGGAAACAGAAACACTGGAATCCTAACAGATCACTTAAAAGATGTCTCAAAGCCAGGAATATGATTTAAGTTGCCACGTATTGCAAGCTTCCTGGTGAGAACTTAAAAATTACCCAGCTTAAGCCCCGATAAGTAAAATACATGAGTTTACTACAGCACACTGTGATAGCTGTTGCATAGAAGATTTTACTAATAAAGAAGGTGCTGCTCCAAACTAGAAATAAACAAATGGCAGCTATGCTGTCCATGTCACCTACAAAATAATCCACAAGAAATCAGATTGAAAAGTGTATTTTGTCTTCATCTTTTAAAAAACAGTGTTAAATTTACTATACATGAGGAAGGGATGGACAGAATCCTTTCAGAAAAAGAACAATGCCCTACTATGTACAGCATGTTTCATTTAACACACTTAGCTACAGCAGCTTTAGCACATCTGCTACAAAAGCTTTCAGTCTCACAACCCACAACTACTAAAGCTGACAATTAGCTTCATCTGTTCTGTTGACATTCCAGGTAGTGCAAATGCTTCCTACAATGCTTAAGAAAAAAAAAATCATTAGTAGCATGGATCAACCAGCAAAAATCTGAAGTCTAACAAATAACAGAACACTACAATGAACATGAAGGTGTATGGAGGAAAGTTTGGACTTAGATTTTTATATAAGCAATTCAGAGAAAACTCTTGAAGTATACTCCAAGGACAGTATTTAATAACCTGAAGACTAAAAATTATTTTTCTTCTGCAAGAGTTGACTAAATTATAACAAAAATTTATATACACACATTTATATGTGCACATTGTATACAGACTGTACAGTTAATCTGGTTACTACTGAAAGTCCTACTCATTGTACAAAACAGATTAAAGATCTGAATCCCAACCCCACCACCCCCAATGGCCTTTCAGTTAAGACTTGGTATTTCAAGTATTGAAATATTCTGTGAAGATGGCCTGAACTTTAGTCCAGGCTAAACGCTTGAGTCCAAAATAGAGCAACATCCCCACTCTACCTTAGGCCTGTCTCTCACAACAAAATATACAAAGCAATATATAAAGCAGTTTCAAAGAGTAAAAATGCTTCGTTTTCCACTGACAATCATATCACAGTGTCATTCAACAATATACAGTTTAAAGTAATTTCTCAACTTCCGATCTTCGTACATTCACATCCACTTAAGCAGCTCATTAGAGGAAAGTAAAATTTGTATCCCTCCACGTATTCTAATATGACACAGCAGAAAAGTCAGAGTAGGAGAACATGTAGTTAAAACTCCACATACATTTATACTCCTTTCATATAGTTCTATTTAATTTCAAACTACGCTTCAACTTCAGTGTAAAAAGCTACTCATATTTATAACCATTTTAATACTAAGAATCATATACTTAAGCAAACATAAGATATATGCTTGGATACATTTGTATTTTCTTACTTGTGTCAGTACAAGCCATATTTAGCACACATTTGTACATTACTTATTTATTAGAAACAGAAGGCTATAAAGAGCAACGTGAAGTAATTTCTATTGAATAACATTTTTTGTTGAATTGGACCTTTATTATTCTGATGCACCAAATTGACAAACCCCATTACAGTGAACAAATCAATGTGATAAATACGTATTTAGATCCCAGAAGGATTTGTTATAGTTCAGGTAAGCTTCACATCTGCACTAAGAATCCACATATTTCCACTTTTGTTCTAAATAACCCAAGCTTACAGATTAAATGCCGTATGTTTGTATCTGTATGTCTTGATTAACTTAACACTGCTGAAGCTTTCACATCATAGTGCATGTAATCTGAATGCAATTCTACAGTGCAGCAGGCAAATGGGACAGAAAAAAATTATGCCATTTACAACATATTATGCATAGGTTCTCATATCACTTGATGAAAAATTTGAGAGGTGCTATATTAGTAAAAATACACAGCTTTGTTCCTTGTGGATATAAGTTCCTTCGTATTAGTGCCCCTCACATACACACACCCCTCTCGTGTCAGGATGAAAACAGGGAAGTCACTTCACTGCCCACAGGCATTTAGTATGGACCAGCTGGGTGTGTATTTATATCCTTCAGAGCGTGGAAGGCAGAGGAAGGTCGGAGAAGCAAACTACATGACCAGCTATAGGAATCGCATGACTCCACAAAGCAGAAAAGCTCTGCCAGCCTCTCTCAGTGCATTGTTACGCACACAGGCAAGCCTTTCAAATATCAGAATATAATAAGAAGTTGGCCAGTTCCTCTCCATGCCTTCTTCACACATCTTTCCTTCCCTCCACGTCTACAGTACATTCCTGGTAAACCCTCCTTCTCCCCAAACAATACTTAAGGTACTCTCAGCCTCCACCCTAACCTCCACTCATTTCTTTCTTCCCTCCATACACAAAATTCCATTCCCTTCTCTTGTTGTTAAACCTGCCTCTCCAACAAAAAGCACTTCTCCACAGCTCCTATTGCATCCAGCCTATTTTCCCCGGAATTAAATCAACTGCAGCTTCATTAGACATGTCCAAATTTGACAAAAATGGTTGGAAATATAAAAACATAAAACTTACACACAAGAGACATTCAGGTTCAGAGCAATATTGCTGTAAAGTAAGTGTGGTTTAGGTTTTTTTAGATCATGAACAGGCTTTTTAAAATCATGAACATATAATCAGAAAGCATAACTGTGGTTTGTACAGGTATACCTGAGCCAACTCTACATTGGTTTGGTTGGATACTGACAAGCAACAGTACAAGTTTCAGGTAGACTACCCGCTCAATCAACCAGTGTTTCAGGCAGTGAGCCTGAGCTGGCCTCCCTCCTCCCAACACTGAGACCAGCTAGCCGAAAGCCACTTGAATAAAGCATAGATTTACCTTAAGTTATACTGATTACTGGTTTTATCTCACATCTGGGATTCAAAGCAGGATAGTTTGCAATCACTTCCAATGCACTGACCACATCTGTTCTAAGTTTGACGGAGATTACTGCTACATGTCTGATGGAAGCCCATCAATTCCTATTAGTCTATCAACAAATTAAAAATCAGTTTCAAATTCTTTTCAGCTGCCATGGGAAATAGAAAGAAGAAATCAAGGAAAGCATTAAAGAGGTAAGAAATTAACAAAAATGTCTAGTAAAGCACCACTCAGCAAACTTACGGAGTGCAAGGCTTGTGACTTACCAATACCTGTAGTTGCTAAAAACAAGTAAGACATATACATCAGTTAAGATTTTTGCAAAAGCAAATTAAAGCCTCTTTGCATAGAACAGAAGTAGGGATTTCATTATAGATCCATAGCCTAAAACCAGAAGACCACTGCTTCACTTGAAGCAGAAGGCTACTACTTCACTTTTAAAAAGGCTTTCAAATCTCCTAACATTTTGGTAAGCTACTTTTTATGCTTCATTGTGCAAATAATTCTGTTTACTTCCTTGCAGGTGCTAACCCACACAGTCTTTTTCAACACACACAGTCTCTTTTTCAGTCCTCCTACAGACGAAGTGCTTGCCTTCAACATTCAATTTATCATCACAATTTTGCACACAAAAATAATATATGACCCACTGGTTGCTCACAACAAAATAGTTCTGCACGATAAAGGAGAGAGCAGCTGCAACCTGACAATACAGTTTGGCAAGCAGTCTATTTACAAATAGTTATATATTTACTCTATTTATGGAATCATAGTGCATAAATACATGTTCTGCTTGTACATGAGCATATAACATATATACAATTTATTAAATATTTGACCAATCTTTATACATTACAAAAGAAGAAAGCAGCAAAACTAGAACAAGAAGGTGTTACACACACTCAAAGAAAGTAGATTGTTTTTTCTAAGTTACTGGTTTATGCTTTTCATATATTATAAATTACTAGGCTTTTACTCAGCAGAAAAGGCTGCCAGTTTCTCAGTGTGGTTAAAAATAAAGAAATCACTATCCTTGCCTTTAATATGCCATTACTACAACTCAGCCAGTTACATCTTACCTGTTCATCTAAAAACTAAGATCAGACATTGTAGTATTCACGTAATTAACTTCTGATCATTTGTGAATATGGTAACTTTACATCACTATTGCACAGAGACTGACATAAGTCATTCAGAATGAACCTTTAAGTCAAGATGTTTTTTGCAAAATCAGGCGCTCCATCAGACAGGCATCTATGCCAGGCCTCACTGCCATCTAAAATCATCTTTGTGGATCCAACAGCAACACTGGCATGATCTGACTCTCAGACATTTGAAATTACCAGGATAACGAGCTACATCAGGAGTGGGAGAGGTCAAACTCACACAGCATGACTACCAGTGTCTCCCATCAAAACTGGCATTCCCACAGAGCTATCATGGTTAGAAATAAACATGTATCATGCAGGTATTATGGTGGCAAATAATCTTACAAAAATGATGATGTGTAGTTTCACAATAAGATCAGGAAGTGAAGCAGCTGCTAGGCAGAAATTAAACTACAGACACTAAACATATCTCATCTTTTGAGTGGTACTACAAACATTAAATTTTGGGGGGTTTGGGCTTTTTTGTTTTGGGGGTTTTTTTGTTGTTGTTGCTGTTTTAACTTTTAAAAAAATACTTTCAGCAACATTTTTCTTTCAATTAGCACAAGTTTGCAAATGCAACAGAGGATTATGGATAGTAGCTGTTTGTTCCATATCAACTAAGCTGTCAGTCAGATGAGCTATCAAGATTTTACATTATGTTATTGATTCAAGGAGATCTGAACCCAACCTGTGCTCAAACTGGAGAGAGACAAGAATTAGCTTCTAAAAGTAAGCACATAGGACAATGCCGAGACACTGATGAACAGTTGCAAACAGACCTGTGATTTATTATAGGTTCTCAAACACTGCTGTTGGGATGGTGATGGAGGGGGAAAAAAAAAAATCTTGAAAACAAGTACACTCCACTCAGAAATAATGTTTTGGGCTGTATTTACCATCCATTTGTCCGAGAATGGTATAGCATAAAGAAAACAGAAGCAAGGTATCTCTAAAAGTTCTTGCTTAGGATCAGTTCTAAGGATATAGTTCCACTACAGATAAAAACCAGTCAGATAAAAATCTGACATAAAATATAAAAATACAGATAAAAATCAGGACCGGACCTTTATTTTTCTGATGATGCCTTCTTTCCACTGCATAGCTGCACAAGTATCCGTTTTTGAACCAGCTGAAGATCAAGGATGCAGTTCCACAAGGTGGTCTGAGCAAAACTACCAGTTTAACACTGCTAAAAATAAGACATCCCTCTTTTCTCTCCTGCCTACTCCCTGTTCCACTCACATGCCCTCTCTTGCACTGGTTCTGATGCATACTGATTTCACACCAGATCTCCTCAAATTATTAAAAGTGGCACTAGACTAAATCTGAAAACAGAATATTTTGTGCTACAATGGCTTACTTGGTGATTATACAACTCTCGGTCTGGTTTAAGAGGAATAATCAACCACATGGCTGGAACGCAGAGAGAAGGAGACCAGAGAAAAGCAAGAGCTCAGCATTTGAGCAGAAGAGGGCTGCCGTCTCCACCCAGCTGTCACGTCTCCACCCAGCTGTCATGTGAAACCACAGCACATTCTTTATAAAAGATCTCCCTGATGGATCTGCCTGCATGGTCAGAGTGTTAGCTTACATTCAAAGGAGAAGGCAGGTATGCATAGCCCAGATATACTGTCATATTCAGACAATGAAATCTTGTTCTAAGCAGCCACTGAAAGAGGCAGTCCCATCATTCCTCTTCATTCACATCCACCCATAGATGCCTCAAGCCCAATGGTGATGGAGAAAGAAAAAAAAAAATCTTGAAAACAAGTACACAACTACACTCCGCTCAGAAATAATGTTTTGGGTTGTATTTACCATCCATTTGTCAGAGAATGGTATAGCATGAAAACGGAAGCAAGGCATCTCTAAAAGTTCTTGCTTAGGATCAGCTCCAAAGGCTGACATTGGGCTAACAAGATTGAGGAAATGATTGAGGAAATGACTCAGGGTAAAGTTTTTATTTTTTTCTCCTTGTTTAGCATTAGTCTCTTTCAGTTCCCTATCTGGTTCATCATGCACCCTCAAACTCATGCAGGGAAAACCAAGGCAGGAATGAACAACGAGGTAGGAAATGCCCTCCTTTGGCAGTATCGATTTAAACTGCTTGCTGAAATATGGTGAAAGCACACCAAAAATATCACACACTTGCTTAGCTCATTTTAAAGTTAAGGGCTCATCCACATTGTGATGTTAGAAAATAAGGACAGGTGCAACTTCATGATATGATATAGGCTCACTTTATTTCACTTCAAAGTAATCATAATTTCTAACAGTTATACCCTGCTTCAGCCATAGCTAAGAGACATAAAGTATGGCCATTCTCCATATTGTCACTATCTTCCCAAGATTTGTGTTTTACTGAATCTGAAGGCAAAACTGCCTCTGCCTTGACCGAGCCTTTTGTTATTGAGTGTAACTTTTATTGGCAACTTACATTCAAAATGGGACAGGCCATGTAATGAGGAGCTTTACTACGTTCAACAGGTGCAACAAATAAAGCAGGAAGAGTACTACTCCACACATTACTCACTACCATCACTAGACAGGAACACTAGATCTTTTTGGATAACAAAACCTAATACAAAAGTCCTCATCACCATGTTATTCAAGCACTGTAGTTGGATTGGACACCATAAAAAAGAACCACAAGAGACTCTAAGTCACTTACAACTTAATTTGTCCATATTCACTACATGCAAATCCACACAGGTCCTCAATGTAAGGAAAAATAAAATTCTTCACCATGAGAGCAATTAAATATGGGATCAGATTGCCCAGAGACATGATGGAATCTACCTTGCAGGAAACATTCAAGACTAGGCTTGACCATTCCCTGGATAACCTAATCTAAGGGTCTACTTGCAACAGAAGCCTGGACCAGATGATGTCCAGAAGCCCCTTGTGACCTTAACTTCTCTGTAATTTGCTATTTCTACATATAGCTTTCTCTCTCTTTTCCATCATCCTTTCAAAGTCCATATATCCTGTTAAGCTTTCAATCACTCTGTTGTAAGATGCATAAAATGCCAGCAGTAGTATTAGAGATATATTCACTTATACAACAGTTTTCTTTGTGAGTACAATTCCTCACACCTATCCAAATGCAGAAATCTCAGTTTCATTTCTTAAAACCTATTCATCAACACTACAAAATACTCTAAGCAAAAGCATTTATTTTTTTCTTATCCTTTCATTCCACATCCGTTCACATAAAGAATGCAAAATTTCTGAAAAAAGTTTTAAAGAATTAAATGTTTATAGAATATAGCCCATTGATTGACATGTATCTTCAGAGAAGGAAGTAAGATTCTTGCTGCAGTCTCATATACTCAACAATTCTCTGAACAAAGTTCTTAACAATTCATAGCAGAACCCTTCAACATTTTGTGAGGATAGCTCTTATACAATTATCCTAAATGAAAGCACTGCAATAAAATGTAAACTGATTTTTACAAAAGACAAAATAAAGCATTTACTAAAGACATGTCAAAACGATCCACACCAAGCACAGTATACAGATTTTGGCAAAGAAACAGAAGATAATGGCTAGTTAACATCATTGCCACTCAATTTCTTCTATAAGTTTTTTTTTCCCACCTGAAATAAATCTGTGTAAATTCATTACTATATTAGCTGCCTGTTATATTTTTCATCAGTTTCATCAATAAAACTAGCGTTGTCTTACCATGTCTTCTTTTCCTGAAGTAAAACTCTTGGTGATTCATATTTATCATTGCCTTGGATACTGCCCAATAGTTTAACATTTCCAAGAAATCAAGTAAGGCATGTACTACTATGTTTCCTAATTAGGGAGGATAAGTTGCAGTCTCTAAGCAATGAAATCTGTATGGATCACAGGTGCTCAGTTCTTTATCTGAAGTATATCATATAGCATCCATAATTTTACAAATACGTAGATGTAAGCATTGTAAATGTACAAAATAAAAACATTAATTCTCTTTACTTTATGCTGACACCTGTTAAGCAGCCATGATGTCCATTAGTAGGTCAAACAGTTAAAGTTAATTGGTAAGAACTTTGCATTAAGACAACTCAATGTTGTCTTAAAAATGTAGTATAAATGATGTAACTTACCAAGTTATGCGACTGGGGAAAAGCATATTTTGTGAGGACTTCAAATATATCTCTTCTACTGTGCCCTTCTTGTTTTAATGCAAACCGTAAATTTCTCATATCCTAAAAACAAAGGCATTATTTTTTAAGTGAACCAAAGCAGTAAGATACTTTTATCTGATGTACAAATGCTATATTATACACTAAACATGATTTAGAATCTGCTTGCAACACACCTCAAACCATTGTGAATGTTCAGTTTTATTTCTTATCCCATAAAATAGGATAGAGCATAAGAATTCTACAAATAAAACAGTACCACACTGTGTGGTGCAAACACTACTTTGGCATAAAGCCAT
This sequence comes from Cariama cristata, assembly GCF_000690535.1. Classification (NCBI taxonomy): domain Eukaryota; kingdom Metazoa; phylum Chordata; class Aves; order Cariamiformes; family Cariamidae; genus Cariama; species Cariama cristata. The sequence goes on along the minus strand of NW_009628325.1, from coordinate 17,022 downwards.
CAGAAATGACTGTATCTGATTCATTAAGAAGTCTCAAAAGCTATTGAATGTTTTCAGGATGGGACTTACTCTATGTTTTCAAAATGAAAACTTGCCAATAATCTGTCTAGACTACATTGTCCCTAGCTATTTTCTCATCACTAACGTCAAAAAAGAGCAATTTGCGCATTAACTACTAAGAATCAAACGGGTATACACACTCCATTAATGAGTCAAATAAAGGATCCTCAATTATCCACTGGGAACTCCCCTATGATCGTATTTTTTCGTGGCAACAATTTTTTTGGTGAGACTAAGAAAACAGAGGTAGCTGTTACAAACTTTTCACTGCCTTTACAGCTTACTTTTTTAAGTACTGTTTTAAGTGTTCTTCGAAGATCTTAGGATTATAAAAAAACTACTTTTAGAACAAATGAAATTATGAACCAATGCAGGAATAATGTCTTAAAACAAGATTACCGTGCGAAACCTCTTGTAATTAGTGATTCGGAAAGGAAGACCAATCCCTCTCCTCGCATGCGGAGAGGACAGTTAAATAGCCCTTTATACAAAAGGTATTTCCCTGTCCAGTTTCAAAAAGCTCTTTTTAAATTTAGCTGTGAGGAACATGTGTTTTATCATTCCTATAAATAGGTAAGCAGTGAGAAAAGGAACTTCTAGATTTCATTTCCTATTGCATTATTGGAAAGTCTTACTTTACAGGTTATATCTAATCCATAAGAATTCTCTCCTCTGCTTGAAGCTCCTCCCATCTTTTCAACCCTTGAAATCACGCCCAATGGAACATTCAATGTCACAACTGGATCCTGCAAGGAAAGTTTGAGTAAGGAAAAGATTAATCTTAAAAGACTCAAGAAAAATGTTCTTGTGCATTCTAGAATAGAAAGCAGACATGAAATACATACAGGAAGGAAAAGTGTGTTTCTGCATTTGATTGAGTCTCCCCTCCCAACATGTTATGAAGTCTGTACAGTCACTCCACAGCCTTGATCATCATCCAATTCAACATGCAACAAAAATACTTCATGCCTAATACAGTATGCAGGGAAAAAGTGGCAACTGCCTAAAAGGTGCCTTCGCTACATACTTCTGATTGCCTCTGCTTGCTAAGACTGCTTTATTGATATACAGAATAAAGTAGAACAAATGAAAGAGAGATCACTAGTAGAGTTAGCTGCAATCAGAAAGCCCTCAGTTCAACACTCCTAAAACCTTATTTAAAAAAGAAATTATGAAACAGATAACAAACACATTTTATTCTCTTTCGTGTTGCTGCTTATCAAACAAACTATTACTCCCGCATCCACATAAGGTTCCATTGATCACAGTATTTTTCTTTTCCAACAGTAAGGACAATCGAAATCTTGGTTTACTGATAGCCATTTTAAGAACTACTGCACATCATTAGTTGCTGCCCTTGATCTATCACAGAGTAAGTGTAAAAGGAACAGCTATCAAAAAAGTTCCAACAGACAAAAGATAAAGGTATCAGTTCAGTGTGATTAAACCGTAATTTTTACCATTCAAAAATGACACTGTTACAACACATTTAACTTTAAAGAACTTGCATTTTTATATGGATTTCTCAGTGGCACAGAGGCAATTACTATTTAGTCATTACACAATTAAGACATGGTTATTACAAACACTACAGACCATTTCAAGTGAAAAGTCTCCCATGCAATTCCACAAGCATACATGTGCCAAAACTAGAACAAATTAACTGACCACAAAACAAATCAAAGGCAGTGGGGGTGAAGGGAAGGGGGTTTAAAAAGCCAACTCATGCCACAGAAGTAATTGTGACACATTACTCACATTTTCCACACTTCTTAGGTACAGCCTGTAGTTTGTGATGTATACTCTTCCTTTAACAGGGCCGTTAAATGGACACATATAAATAACTTCCTTGTCTGTAAGAAATGCAGCATTTCTTAAAGATTGCAAAAATAAAAAAATCAGACATAAGGACAGCATCAGCTAAGTAGCAGTTAAAAAAAAGAGCTGCACTCATAAGAGCCACTCAGAGATGAATGAATTCAAAACGCAATAAATCTGATTTTTGTCCACTTGAACTATTAAGAAAATGTAAAAGTTTCATATACTAAACTTGTCCAAATAAAATCAGCAGATTTCAGTAGCCTTCCCTAGTTACATTTGTGTTCTCTGTTTTGACACTATGTGGGAGAGGGCAGGACATACAACAGCAAGTAGATTGAAGTCCTCTCTGTGATTACTGAACAAGTCTATTCACTGTCCCAAAACAAATACATTCTTCTGTTGATACTATTACATCTTTCAGTGCTCTGTAACCAATTCTGCATTGAAGTATGTAGTTCAAGTTGTAAAGTGTTTAGGGAACTCACCATCCTGAAGAGAAACATTACATTTCAGTTTCAGGCAATCAAATACAGCAGGGCCATCAGCAGTGTTTCACCAAGGACAGTAGCAAACCAAGTACTAACACATACTACTCAAAAAAGAAAGATTTAACTGAAGCAATGCCACTAAAGACTTAAGCGAAGCACTACAAACCACCTATTTCTCCCTGCCCATTCATTTCTTTAGCCCAATCTATTTATCTGCCTTCCACAACAAGCACGCTCCTTCCAGTGTGCTGCCCCAAAGCACAGACAATATTCACAAGGATCATATCAAACATGCATCTTAGTCCCACACTCTCTCCCTCATTCCTTCCCCACAACTTTCCTCATTAAAAGCATAACTACTTCCTCTGAAGCACTTTGGTCTCACCTCAGCTGACACTGTTTACAAACCCACCTAACAAATCCTCGGGTGGGGGGAAGGAGAAGCTTTACAAATAAAAGACAGACCACTTTCCATTGAATTCTGGTACCTCAACACAAACTTCTATGAGTGGAAGGCTCCATTCCAGGAAGAGCCTCCATCACATAAGAAACCACTGTACACAATACATTAATCTTCCTTATGCTACCACATCACTATATGTAAAGGCTAACAAGTGCATGCTGGTTATGTGCATGCCATGTTGTGTCAAGGAAGCATAAGATTGTACTTAGGGCAGTCACAGTTTTGGATAAGGTTCCGCGCCTGTGTACAAGATATCAATACATAATGGATGGCATGCAGAATTCTCTTGACTTTGGAAAGCCTGGAGGGGCTCTCATCACTAGACACGTGCTACTTAGGGTGTAGATACAATTAGGACACATCTTGACTTGCAATTTCTTTCTATCGGAGGATCTGCCATGTGCAGAAACCAAGATTTTAAAGACTTAAAAAGTTATTTGTGATAAGTGATAAAAAAATCCCTATTGCAATTACTTAAAAAAATTCATGACATTTTAGCATGACTTACCCCCGCCCCTAGCCCAAACCAGTCCAAATTATGAAACAAACCAGTAAGACACAGGTATATGCCAGACTCCAAAACATACATTGCATTAGGTAGCTACATAGCTTCATACCTGTAACTCTAGTCTCTCCTGGCAGACGAGGTATTTCTTCATTTTGTTCCCAGTTAGTTCCATCCTTTAGAGCCTAAAGAAAGAGAAGTACACTGGTACATCATATTTTATTTACAATTCCTTCAAGTTCCAGATTAAAAAAAAGCAAACAAACCAAAACAAAACTTAAAGGTAATTTCTGCATGGGAAAGAATAGGTTCTTCCACAGTAGAAATCAATAGACTGAACCAAAACAGGAACACACACCACTAACCTAAACTGCAGCTTTTAGACATTTAAAGGTTCAACAGATCTGAAATATAAGCACATTTTAGACCTTCTCCTTCTAAAAAAACAATTAATTATATTTGCATTAAATTGGAATTAAAATTCTATACTGGAAGTTCTCTGAAAGTTTTGTGCATTTAATTTTCCAAGTATGCTGGGCTTGAGAGAACAAATCAACTTAAATCACTTAAGCAACGTACTCACAATCATTACACACAAACTACTCATTTGTGACTTTCCCACATTCAGTAGTTTTTAAGAATGATCAACAGAAAATAATATTTGTTTCTGAAGAAATGTTTAAAAAGCTAAATAAAACCTTAGTTTCCGTTTTCTTGCACACAAGTTACATTTTCTTCAGCCACACAGCATCAAAAAGCAGAGGGGAAAGCCATTTAGATTGCTTTAATGTATTTCCCACTACAGATGAACATTCTAAAACTGAACCAGCCAAACATAACTAGGTACAACTTATCAATTGCAGTATAGAGTCCTTCTACGGCAAAGTGCCAAAAATTTTCAAGAATGTCACAGAATATTTCAATGTAGAAAGCAAGGATAAGAGTAAGTATATTAGAATCGATTTTAAGGAGGCTCTCATAACTTGTGACACAAAGAATATTTCGCCCATCCACTCTGAAAGGTATTTAAATCAACTCAGTTAACCGCATTAGAATTTTAGCAATAAAAATAAGTATATACATTCAAGAAAAAAAATCATTCAAATACTCATTTTTCTACCCAAATATGGAAGATAATGATCTCCGGAACCTCTGACGTAAAAAACATTTAAAAAGTTACACTCACCCTTTTACTTGAGGAACTCTCCAAGGAGTTTGAATTATATTTAGGTGTTGATGATGAGGCCATAACGGGTATCTGAGGAGAAAGCATGAATTGGAGACGTAAACTTCCTCCTGGACTACACGCTATTTACAGGAGAGATTTTAGACTTTGGAGTCCACAGGCAGACATCAAGAGCTTCCAAAAATACTTTGCAAGTTACTATTAATTTTAAAAAATTACACAATATCTTGTAATTGAAGGTCATTATTTAAAAGCATCCAAATCTAACAAGAAATTCTTTACTGGCTCTGGGGTTGGTCCTTATTACAGGGAATATTCTGACTCAAGCTGTATTTTGGTATTCAGTTGTTTGAATACTATTATTAGTTCAGTCAACAGACATTAGAGTGCCTGTTTTAAGCAACAGGATACACATACCATGAAATGCAACCTACTTGGAGCATTTGTATTAAGTCTTTTCGTTCAGGAAAACAGGAACAAACTATAAAATTATTGCACAGCTCCTGAAATCACAAGCATCTCAATATGCTCAAGTGTTTCATTATTTAAACAAAAAAAAGAGAAGGAAAAAGCAGGAGTTCCACAGTACTTCTACATTTAAAAACAATTCCCCATTTCCTAAACTGAAACTTCAGTTAGCACACCAGAAGGGGGAGTGTCCAGCCTTCTTGTCTGAATAGCCTTGATATATTTAAAGGAAAAGGATTTTTTTTTTTTCCCAAATGGTATTGATTAAAGACAGAATTGCATGATACAGGATTCATCATCTTAATCATTTCCTGACATTGCACAAGGGATCTCTAGAACAAACACTGGGGAAATGCTCATACTTGAAGTTACTCCAAACGGTAACTTCATACCAAATTATACTTCCCTTTCACTAGTCACACACCCTTCATCAAGCCAATTTGACATCGCACAGCGATCTTGAAGAGTTTTTGTTTGTTTGTTTGTCTGGGGGGGTTTTTTTTTATGTATTACAGACCAGAGAGTCTTTGTTTCTATTCCATAAATGAAACATAGTTGCCTTAAATAACCACTTTCTCTCCCCTTTCAACACTGAAAACACATTTGCACAGACCTCTCTGCACCATGACAAATCAGCCCATGCTCCTACATAACAGTGGGCTCACAGTGACACTGCAACAGTCCTACCCAAGGAACGGTGACACATTAAACTGCAAGATCCAAAATGCTTTGAAGTTACTATAACAACACATGAATGTGCCTGTGCAGGAAGAAGGTGGAAAACCATGACCTGAAGTTCTACATGTTTGTTACCTCCTTACAGTGCTCAACTCTTCCATATCTCATAAGGAAAACAGAGGAAACCTGACATTGTGTTTAAAACTGTAATATTCAGTGATACAGCTTATTATAAAAATCACATTCCTCCACCAAAAAAAAAAAAAAAAAGAGAGAGAGACAAAAAAGGAACCCACATTAAGTTGAAAAATGAAGAAAAATGCTTTTGAATGCCGCAGAGCCTGTGTGACCCTGTCACGCGGAGGTATTACTTCCTTTCTGGGTCTCTGGCAGCCTCAGCTTTCCCAAACTGAAACAGAGGGGTCCTGAACTAATTTTAGTGCAAGGCCAACAATTTAAATGAAAAGCTATTAGCAATCAGCATTAAATCATTGTTCTTTCAAACTACCCTCCACAGAAAAACTGTTGCAACACTGGAGACTAATGTTTTGAGTATAAAATTTAGAAGATTAAGAGAAGATATTTTCACAGGTTTTCCTTCCCTGCAATATTTTACATACTATAAAACTTAAGGTAGATTTAACTTTTTCTATATTGCTCTGTTAACTTGTGAATATCCAATATTTGTTCAATTACTTTCCTTAATTTATAGAAGTTTAAGTTTTCTAATAACCAGATATTTATAAAGGTAAAAGGTGGATTTACTCCAAAGCTTGTTTTAAAATGTTTCCCATATGAAGCAGTTTTTGTTCACATTTTAAGCGAGAAATACCAGGCGAGACAAAAAAACAAAGGCACAGCAGCCCCAGCTTTTCTATGTCAGCATAGAAAGTGGTTTTAACTGGAGCTCACATAAATTTCAATTAAGGCTGCACCAACCGTGAGAGACAAATGAGCATAAACAAGCCCTAGAAAAGTGACTTTTAAAAGATATAGCAACGCTGAATAGATCTGCACAGCAAAATGGAAATTCTGACTGCAGCAGGTACAGGCACACCCAAGCTAGCTGTTGATCTTGCAACCACAGCTACTCTACCAGTGAAGCCACAGAAAGACAAGCTTCAGCAGAGGTCACACAAGCCCACTCGGGATCCTGGACACTCGTCTTGGTGCCAACCCACTGCCTAAGCTAGTAAGAACAAAAGCTTGTTTGGACATTCCTTATGTCTTTCAGTCCTACCTCCAATCGCAGTGTACTTCTGCTGTTCACACAGGGAACAGCGTGAAGTGTTTTAGAAGCCTTCCGTTTCCTCCTTTGCTTTCTATACCATTTCCTCCCTTACTGCACATTCACCAAGTTTTGGCTGAACTGTATTACAGGGGGTGAGTTACAATTCTGAAATAATCATCAGACTCTAGAATATGGACTATAACTTTTCCAAACCTCAATGTAAATTAAAAGGAATAAGCAGAGATCCTTTCAGATTCTCAGAAAAATTTCTCCTTGTAGAACCGACAATACGGGGAGACAGAGCCCACCTCCCCTCCACGCTGCCACCCCACTAGGTCACTTCAAACAAACAAGATGTCTGTGCAGCTCCTGCAGCAGACCTTTGTGTGCCTGTTTCTGTGTATGTAAGTTTACTTCATGTAAGATTCCCTCAACTGACCATGAGACTGATTTCTTTAAACATACTTTACAGTGAGAATGAATTCACTGACTTCAATTTCTATAGAATATTTCATTATAGAATACAACCAACTACTCTGTTTCATGTCCAATACTTTAATGATGCAAATTAGACTTACTCAGAGCTAATTAAGTTGAATAAATAGGTATTGAAGGTAAGGTGTTATCTGTCAGATTTTTTTTAAATCCATCAAACATCTTCACTAAAATTAATGCAAGTTATTTCACCAGTATGTAAGTGGAAGAATTCTTTTAATGCTACCCAAATTTTGCCTTGAAATCTAATCACACTTTGAAAACCCATATACTAATAAGTCCATTTATAGCCACCCACATTTCCCTGATTTCTGTAAGTAAACTATGATGAAGTAATTAAACTTTAAATTATAGAACACCCATTAGACAGCATTTAGAATAGCATCCACTTTTGGACCCCAGTACAAGACAGGCATTGATAAACTGCAGTAAGTTGAGCAGAGCGTCACCAAGAGGACCAGGTACCTGCTCTATAATGAGAGGCTGAGGGAGCTGGGAATCGTTCAGCCTAAAGAACAGAAAGCTTCAGTGGGACCTCACAGCTGCCCACCAGTACCTTTGAGGTGGTTACTGAGAAGACAGAGCCATGGTCCTCAAAGTGGTGAGTGATGAGAGGACAAGACACAACAGAAACTGAAAGAATTAGATTCCAGCTTGATTTAAGAAAACAAAAAACACACCTACTTTTGCACCATAAGGCAGTCACTCAGTGAAGAAAGGGCCCAGGGAGGTTGCAGTCTCCATCCTCAGAGCTTAAGACTCAACTGAACAAAGCTTCGAGCAACAGGTTGAACTAGAGACCTGCTGAAGTCCCTTCCAACCTGAACTACTCTATGCTTCTTTGATCTTCACGCAACAGACAAGATTAAGTTCTCATTTAAAAGTACCCATCAAACAAGGACACATCCTTAAAGAACAGGACTCCTCTATGTCAAAAGAGCAAACAAGTTTTCAAAAACATTTAAAATGAACATGAAATATTTCCTTTTATAATATTATTTCTTTTTCTATCAAATTGTAGAAGCAGCTTGTGGCAACCTTCCAAAGTAATATTGCCATGAACAATTCAAAAATGTACTCCATCATAGTCTTAAAATAGCTACAACTTTCTCATTATCACAGAGCAGCAGTAGTCCTTCCACACAAGGAGAAATCCTGTAAGTAGTTTTCCACTGCAAACACATTTTATCCTCCAGTATGAGCCATATGTACTTCTATACTTGCACAAAAATTGAAAATCATGCAAACCTCATGCTTGTCAGCAGCTGAGAAGTTAAATTACTCTGCAAACTTAAAACAAATCAGACAACTTTGTTTATGATATTCTGCAGTTACAAACAGTTGAACATTCTTCCCTGAATCTAGAATAGCAAGGAGACAAAGCAATTTTACTGGACTTAACTTGAACTAATAAACAAAGCTTTCTCAAAGTTACCAGAACTTAATATAGTAACACTACCGAGAAATGTAGGCTCCAATGATCTCACGATAACAATTAAACTACTCGGGATCTGTATTTTCATTAAAGGTGATATTTATACTTGTGCTTCCTAGGATTCATGTGAATGGAGGCACAACAACATTTGAAAGGGCAGGCACTGAAGGCCAGATTTTAAGTCAATTCAAGGATCCTATCTGCTCTTTATGAATAAATACTGACAGACACAAGTATATGCCCACACAGAAAACCTAAATAAACTTTAAAACATGTAAATAAGCTTTTGAGGGTTAGGAAGCCTGAAATGACCAGCTGCTCTTTCCTTAAGGTTCTTCACTGCCAACAGGATAGAAGAGGTGTGCAGCACGGCTTGAAAAAAATACCATGACTCTTATAAGCCATGTTTAGATTGACAACAGCCTGGTGAAACTGGTTCTTATTGCTTATGATCCAGGGACAAATGAAAGCTCATTTGACATTTTGCTGGTCCTTTTAAGGCTTCATTTTCATGATGAAGAATCACACCAAATAAATTGTAACTATTGTATAACTGAGCCATGCTTGTGTCAACCTAAAATCTTTACACATATAAAGAACCAGTTTGTGCCCAGACACAACTTAATTTGCATCTGTCAAAGGATTACTACCACAAACATCTGAGATCAAGTAAACTACATCAAGTAAATTGTGACACTACTTTCTGGATATTTAATATTTTTGATCCTCCATCACTGGATTAAAACTTCAGAAAAAAAACGCTTCCAAATTTGCACCTATATCAATCCTTTGGAGCAAAAACAATTTTGACAACACTTAATGTAAAATTACGTTTTTAATTTTGTATAGCCTATAACGTTCAATATGTTAATCTGGAAAGACTGAGGAAATTAAATTGCTCATTTACCATACATACAGAGACATTTACAGAATATACTGAGTAAGAGGTAAACATGATGAAAAAACTTAGTGACACATATTATTATAGTTGAAATTTATTTTGTCTCTGTGTGTGTATCTATAGATAGATACACAAAAAAATACAAGGGCAACTGGATAAGCATGAGAATTATCTGCTTTTACCAGAATCAGATTTATCTAAATGATAAAAATGAACAACAAAAAGTTCGACTGAACATGTTCTAGAAGCATTCAAATTTCTGTCACACATCAATAACCATGACACAGGATAATGCCAAAGGTCTCATAATCCTGCTCCAGATAATGATTTGGGCAAGAATGAAAAAAGCCTCTGCATCTCCAAAGCCTCTCCTAAAAGTAGTGTCACAAAATTTACTAAGCCCCTTCATTTGCTGTCATAGTAATTTAGAAAACAATTAGAGCACTTCTAAAAAGAGTTACAGCTATAATTGGAGAATTATATGACACTTGAAAGCAATCAGTGCACTTGGCATCTGCCAATCTAGATAAAAATTAAGTTATTCTCATAGTTAGATTTGATACCAAATACAGAATTATTTCAAAGAGAAGAAGAATAGTATTATATTAGTAAATAACTTTTCACTGTGTTTGAGAGGTAAGTGTAAGTTAGTGCAGGTATTTAGAAAAAGCTGGTTGCACCTTCATTTAAACTGAAGATGCAAAAAATGAAAAAGCAGGTTTATAATGACAAGGTACACTGGTGTTACACAAAGACTGCAGAGTTTTATTCAGTACAGTAACAACTTACAGAGCCAGTATTAATATACTGCCTTGTATTTCCCATAATAAAATTAAACGCATAAAATACAGAGTCCGAAAGCCAAAACCACATCTATCAGCACCACAACTGCACAGAAGAGATAACACATAATATACAGGTTTTCAGAAATAACATACAGAATAGAGCAGAACTCTAGGAATTTCTAAGACAGTAGCAAAATTAAGCTAAGACAAACATGAAGGGAGAAGGAAAAAAAAAAGTATTTCACTAAGTGTTAATCAGAAAGGAATATAAATCCTTTTAAAAAAAAATATGGAAAAGCAACAGTCCTGAAGGGTCAAGCTAACAGCAGCATCCAAGTTATCATATCAGAGAGTCACTGGAATAAGCATCAGCATCTTTAACACTAGTAAATGAACATTTAATCTAATGAAGTCAAGAGCAGTCATTCATCTCATTAAAGGTTAATAAAATTTTAGAATTCAAGATATACAGGGATACAAAACAAGTCACAAGAAAGATCTACAGTCATGAAGGCAGTTTTCCAGACATTGGTTGTCCCTAACCAAACAGCACCAATCAATCAAAGAGAAACACTGTGAGACCAAAGTGCCACAACCAACTAATCAAGTCCTTAGAAATAAATACAACTCTTTCACACTCATTTAACCAGTCATATTTTAGCACAAAAGAACTATAGTCAATAACGGAAACAAAAAAGGTAGCAGAAATCTCCAATGTTAAACAAAGCTACAAAAAAATAAGTAGCCTAATGCAGAGCATTCCAGTTTCAAACAGATAAAGTTAAAAAAATCACATAAAACACCCACAGAAAATCCACATCACAGAAATACTTGCTTACATCCAAAGGAAATTAAAAAAACATTAAAACTTCCTGCAACAGTGAAAGATACGAAGGCAGGGTTTTTTTCGGAGCAAAATTCTATTTTGTTTAAATAATCATAGAATAGTTTGGGTTGAAAGGGACCGTTAAAGGTCATCTAGTCCACCACCACCATCCCCCACCCCCCGCAACGATCAGAGACACCTTCAACTAGATCAGGTTGCTCAGAGCCCCGTCCAGCCTGATCTTGAATGTTTCCAGGGATGGGGCATCTAACACCTGTGGGCAACCTGTTCCAGTGCCTCACCACCCTCATCATAACAAATTTATTCCTTCTATCCAGTCTAAATCTATCCTCTTCTATTTTAAAACCATTACCCCTTGTCCTGTTGCTACAGGCCCTGCTAAAAAGTTTGTCCCCATCTTTCTTATAAGCCCCCTTTAGGCACTGCAAGGCTGCTCTATGGTCTCCCCAGAGCCTTCTCTTCTCCAGGCTGAAAAACGCCAACTGTCTCAGCCTGTCCTCACAGGAGAGGTGTTCCAGCCCTCTGATCATTAATCATAATGATGTTGCTCATGCTCTCTGATCCAATACATTTAGACTACTTAACTAAAAAACAGATTTTAACATTTAAAAGTCATGCAATACTGACATCAAAAACACGCCTAGAACAATGCCAATTCAGACATCATAGTTACTTACATGTATTTACCTGTGGCCAGTAGCAGTTACTTGTCTCTTGTTATGCAACTGATGGCAAACAGAAAGAAAGGAAAACTGACTTACCTGTGAGATGTAAGTATCATTTAAACAGGAAGAGGCTCTATTACACCACTTTGGAGAGCACTTACAATTTCTTACCATCAGAGTTCAAGGGAAAACCATACCTATAATGTACACCAACAAACCACCTTTGTGTATCAAGTCATAAGCTTCCACCTGCACTTATTCCAGAGTAGATCTCTGGAGTCAACATGGATTGCTAGATCATGGGATCTCCCATTTCTTCTTTACCATCACAGTTATAGGGTGTAAAATCCTTCCAAGTGTAACCTCTTAGTAATGGAGTCTGCAGCCCTTACCTTTCCTCAAGTGGATCCTCATGATTCTACTGATCTGAGACTGGATTATGCCACTAGTGGGTCTTCTCCCTTAACGTCTAAATGAGATTCCTCATTTGCATATACTTACTAAATCTACACTTTCCAGGGAAATCATACGAGCTTTCAAGTCTCTTTGAAAGCCTTCTCAGATCAAGCCATAACTAGAACACAAAAAGCATGCCAGCAGTGCAAGCCTCAATGGGATACTGTGCATGTAGAATGCCTACTAGTGTTTGCTCTTCTGCACTGAAGTTTCTGTTAAGCAAATTCATCAGTAATGCATTAAAAAAATTTTCTGTATCCTACAAAAAAAAGTGTCACTTAAAAAAAACTTGCAATCTAGAGCTACTTGTTTGCTAAATGCCAATTCTCCACCAGGCTTCCTGTCTTTAAGAAAAACGCACTCCGGAATCCCTCATGTTGCCCATTCTCTGCTACGCTGTGAACGGCAAGCCATACAACTCAACACAGGCTGCTGAATTTGTTTGCAAAGAATCAGAAACACTCCCTCTACCAGAAAAAGCATTCTTGTGTTCCCTAACGTGCCCTGTATTTGAAAGGGCAAGTCATTGTCCTCGAAGGACTCAGTATGAACAAGTGCAAGCAAACAAAAGTTCGCAACAGTCAAGTGACTGCTGATTCAGCAAACAAATTAGAAGTGCACCAGTTGCCTGCCCAATCCTATCTTGCAGGCTCATTATATCAGGTAGTTTTGAAGATATCAGAAGGAAGACCTTGCTCTAACAAAAAAAACCATATCCTGACAATGAAGTTCTACAAATGGTAGCAAGTAGCAACAGCTTAGCGGAAAGTTTGGCAAATATTTTCTCAGTGCCACCAGATCCTATGCACTTCTGTGCATATGTTTCTTAAAAAAAAATCAAAAAAAAATCTTGTAGCTTGTACATTAAAGCCAGGTATTGAATAAATAATAGCTAGAGGGAGTAAAAAAAAAAAAAACAAACCACCACCACATTAGTTCTGTCTTGATTGATAGTTCTCCTGTCTCCACTTGAAGGTTTTCTTTAACTGTCTTAACTTCTCATGGAATTCGACTCCCACCCTATTTTCAAAGTAAATCACAACTTCCAACAAGACCTAACATAAAGGTTTGTAACATTACTTTTTCTAATCATCAAACCAATTGCTTCCTCCTTTCAAATTATATTGAAAATGTAGCTTAGGGTGATGTCCCTGGCTTTTATCCTGGTAAGCTTTCTTGCAAGAGAACTAGAAGCTCTCTCATGAGAGACGATACAGTATGACATGTGTCATCACAGACAGTAAGTAACTTATCTGCTGATGGACTCTGATCTGTTAGTTAGATATTTCTCAGGCTTTATAACACAGTAACAAGGAAAATCATCAACTACTTCAGTGGTAATAAATATAATTATTTGCCAAGGCCTGTTGTCCAGCAATTGTCAGAAGTTTACTCCTTGTAATTTATGCTAACATTATTTCTGTCCACTTGTACTTGCTTATTGCTTCTCCTCTATTTATTCTATGCATAATATCTTTCTCTTGCCATGATTATCTTTTTTCCTGACTTTTTCTTAATATTTGCTCTGGTAACCAAGTTCTAAAGTGGAAATTCAGTCATATGAGTGGATCAAAGAAAGCAGTAGTTTTCCCTCTATGCATGTAGCCCTGTACAGCAAGTAACTGTTAAATCTAGCTAGATTAGGTGGTATGACAGAAGTGAGTGGGTTTCTTTCAGAAACCATTTGTCATATTACCTCTAGAATCAGCATTACATCTGTAAGAAACCTATGCCTGAAGGCTGATCCGTGGCTTTCTAAACCCACCCAGTCTATTTTCTCTACTCTGCATCCCCTGCAGGGAATGTATACCTCCCACATTGTCAAAAGCTGATGCGGTTGACAGGAAAGCCTATGGGACAGCAAATACAGCTTCAAAGTTTTCTATTAAGAAAGCCTTCAGTTTCTCTCTGCTTATTCTTCTTGAAAGATATCCCCTTAGGCCGCTGTAGCTCTATTGCTAAAGATTTAACTGATGATGCCACAAGAGAAATGGAAATTGTATCTGTTATATAATGATATAGTGTATTAAAAAAAAAATGACACCGTAACAGTTAAAATGACTTCCCCTACTCAGGCTTTCCTCCAACTTTCCTTTGAGAACACATACAACTGACGCATCAGGCTCATCCTCTTTCATCTGCTGTGTTTAGTTCCTTCTTCCACTACATGAATTGCTTCTCTGAATACACATACCATGGAGAAAGTACCATGAGTTTGTCTCTGTTTAAAAATAAACAGACCAAGGACTATGATGAAGTCATCCACAAACTGTTCTTTGCTTCTGTCCCTAAGAAAAGGGAGATTGGGACTATCCTCCCTAAGGCATTCATGGGGCAGCACCATACTTTCGGGTGTGCTCTCTTCCAAGTAACAGGCAGGTACTTTGCCAGGCACAGAAAGCTTGATACTTCTCTATCCCACATCTGCCTATGTATGTTATGCATTAATGGGTCCAGTCACATCACACAGAGTCTCTGGCATACAGCCTTTCCATTCATTACACGCAACAACCCAGCGAAGAGGTCACGCACAAATTACTTAGATTTTGTTGAAAAGCACACACCCCATCTTACACAAAACCATAACCCCAGTCTACTTGAAAACACTTACTTTTGTTTTCTCTTGCTCAAAAGCCTCCAGGTTTAATAAGTCATTTCAGTTGTAGAAAATAGAGACACGTCCACTTCAGTGCGAGATGAAAGGACAACAGCGTGTTCATTCCTTCAGCTTTCAAACAGCATTTGACTTCTGTGCTGTAGCTGGCCCCTGACAGGAATGGAACAGGTAGGAAGACATTGTGAGCACTGCCAGAACATTTCAATTGACATTACTTTTCAAAAAACTTCAGAAAGGAAGTAAAACCCCAAAATAGTTGCTACTAAAAACATTCTGAAGAAAGGAAACAAACAGTACTAGCTCTTTTTATTTTTTACCTTGTGTCAGGAGGTTTGGCATCAAGTAGCTGGAACTGAGAAGAACTTTCTCTTCTAAAACTTTAAGATACAGTTTTGAAATGTTTCTAATGTGTAAATCTTACGCAGACTTTTAACCATGCTTATGTTCCCCATACATATTTGGGCATCTTTCTGCATACCGTTAAGCATTTCCTCTCTCATCCCTTCCCAAACAATACTACCATTTATTTGTTTCTTTTCCCAAACACATCCAGGAATGACTTTCATATGAAAGCTGCTATGTAACTTGTTTTTAATAGACCGTGAAACAAAACTTACTTTTACCCGATTCAAGTTCTTAGAAAAATTAGTATTTTGCCTCCTTTAAAAGAACACACACAATATTAAAGATTTACAGTTACTTCTCATTAAATTAGTCTTGCATTCTAAATTAATTATTGTTAGTTAACACTGTAACTCTACATATCAGGAATACATTAACACTAGGGTTTGCTCAACCTCAATGATGCTACAAGCCCGTCTCTTCGGCAAATGCGTCTTTTGGAAGTTTCCTTCTGACCAAGCTTCTGACCGAGCACAGAATGATAAACAGTGCAAAAAGGGAAAATTCTGCATTTTATTGAAAACACTTCTATATGTCATCCCTTGTGATGTTTGCCACACAATGAAGCTACACACAGCCCCAGAAGTTCTGTGTGTTCACCAGCTTTGTTAATAAATGTACAGCCTAACCTTTTTAGCCACCTAAACCACAAATTAACATTAAAAAGAAAACTATAGCAGGAAAAAGGTTCTGGTTTTGCACAGTGCTAATCCTCTACCCCGAGACATCTGCCCTTCAAATTTGGCTAATGATAAACAAATATATGACTACCAGCAAGCAATGAGCACAATGCTGTCCCAAAACAGGTATGATGCAGTAGAGCCAAGGTACTTTTTAAACATATATAGTTTTGTACCATGACAAGTCAACCTACAGGCCAACCGCAAAACACTTAACATCTACACAATTTTAAAACTTTATTTGCCCATGTTGCTTTCTACAGTACCAAGAAAAACAGGTCTTTCTGTGAAAAGATAAAAAGCTAAATACCCTTCTTATACTCTTAATTACACGTACATCTGAAAAAAAAAAAAAACACAACAAAGAAAGCAAAAATCACCAATCACACAAAGTAGGAATTATGCTTTTTGACTGCCATAGCACAAAGACCAGCAAGCAGAAACAGCCTATCATCTTCCAGAGTAATTTCTTGGTTTAAATCCACCAAAAACGTTCGCACTGAAATGGAAGGTTTCAGCTTTTCAGCCGTGAACACTGAAAGAAGTCACATGCTTCAGAACAAGATTTTAGCCACTCAGAAATGAACACTACAGTGGCTTAAAAGTCTGAAAGCAAATCAAGAGCACTCGGAATATTTCCATATCACAGGAGAGAATTTCTTTCTAGAGGAAAGGTCAAAATTACAGTTCAAAGGTGTCTTTGCGAAGCCGTGACGCTGGGCTATGCACCGCAGCAACGTCTCGCTTCCAGACTGATTCAGCCCGTCAGGGCGTGAGTCAGGAGAAGCCGGAGCCGAACAGCAACAAACAGCCCCAGAGCCGACTCCCGGCCGCCGCAC
>NW_009628324.1:240-12730 GCF_000690535.1 Cariama cristata | reverse complement strand
GTGGGACCGGTGGGTGGGCGGGTGGAGGGATGGAGAGAGGGACGAGCGGGACCAGCGAGCAGGTGAGACCTGCCTTTCCCTCTAACTTCAGGGACTCTGCCATTTGCTCTGCTTAAACCTTTATTTCCTGTACCTCAGCCAGCCGTACAACAAAAATTGGTTTTATCGCTGCATAACCCCTCTCAGCTTCTTTCCAACAGTGATGTGGGCGATAATTACATCGATATTGGCTCTGATCCTACAAAATCTGTAACAAAAAGGCAGAAAACCCCTGAATGGGGTCAGGATTGGGCCCCAAAATCCCTAGTTCTCTTTTAAACATCAGTAATGAGAATATGTGGGAGATGAAATTTTTTATTAAGCGGAAAAACTCACCGTCATTCATCATTACTTGAAAATTTATCAATTTGGAAGTTTAAAAGAGATAACAATAGATACAATTACTGTTACATTTAATAAAGACAAATGATCGCATGATTGACACTCACAGATTTAAAAGGATTGTTTCTTGTTTGTACAACAGGCCAAGCGTGCCGGATACTTGAAACAGCTCCTAAAACACCATTCACACCATAACAATGCATTTTCTGCACTTACGGTAGAGTGACTACATATCTAGATGTTAATTTGTCTCCTCCATGTCTGTTTTATAACTGCAATTTTGGTTAACCATAGCTTCTTAGAAAATGAGCTTGGCTTCTCCTCAATGCAGACATAGAATTCAAGCAGCCTTGTAATAAAAATCAGAAGTTGGTACATCCTAACCATGCATTTCTAATTCCCTGTTTGATTTATTTTTATACTGATTCTCGGTATCATGCTGTGAAAACAAAAACTCTTGTGGTCTCCAATACGGGGAGGGGGGTGGGGTGGGGGAAACAAGACCAGGGATCAAACTGCTGCCACACAACCGGCCCTTTATAAAGGTTCAGGTCCCCTTGTGCAGAGCTGGCTGCTGTGCCAGCGTAACGCCTGGTTCTAGGTGTCAGCCCAGGAAAGGTGATGGGAAGCATTAGGTTGTTGGGTATGGAAATGTCAACAGAGGCTCAGCACTCTTCAGCTTCAACCAAACAGTGGGATAGGAAGAGGGGATAACCCCGAAACGCAAGCATTTGGCGGTACTGGCATGAAAACGGAACCAAGGTGCGTGAAAGTCATGGTTCAGCTCTAGCTGGACTGGCCTGTTGGTCCGAAACCAGCCTGGGCACTTCGACCACATCCTCCTGCCTTGGAATGAGCCTTAGGCACACAGGCAGCTCCACGGTTCTCTTCTGAAAGAAATCACCTCCGTAACACAAACTGAAAAGCGTTTATCGACTTGAATTTCACCTGAACTTGCGCGGAGTGGAGACCCTACAATAACAGCTAATCGTTTGCTTCCTGCTTGCCAAAGGGCCGACACATTCCCAAATACTCTGAAAGTGTTTAACGAGACACTTCATGCAGTTAAAAATGTAAAGTGAAAAAACAAGACCTTCCTATTTGGTGCACATGCAAAATTTGGGACAGGAACTCAGAACAGTCGTTAACATGCCTCAGAGGGCATGTTAATAGGATCAGAAAGAGGGGTTTACCACCTGCAAGTCAGCAAGGGCAACAGGCAGGGCGAGGTGGATGTGGTGGCACAAAGCTTCAGAGGAAAAAGAGGGACAATGAAGATAGAGCCTTCTTTGTCAAAACAAGATGGGAGCGAATGAGGTATTGATACTTCAGTAGGGCAATACCAACGTATCTGTCTATACGTAGGCATGCAGTTGCTTGGCAGCTTACTCTCGCCAGCCACACTGTCTCTGCTTTGCTCTGCTTCGATGACACGGGCTCTCCGATACATTTCGCAGCCCTCAGCTTCCCACTTGTGCTTGGAAAAATAATGGCAACAGGGGAAGTTCAAAAGGCAGTTTAACGAATCTCCAGAGTAAGAGCACACTGCTAGGACACTGCTGGAAGGCCTTCCCCTCCCTCCGGCCTCTGCTGGCTAGATGCGTCCTTCAGTATTAAAATAATTCTCCAGGACTGTCATGAACAGGGGTTGGGAAAATTAAGATCTCTTCTGTCATCATGTAACGGAAACGAATACTGCTCAGGGTAGGTGGCAACAAAAAAACGCCTTCCTGCCTTCCTAGGGGTGGGGGGAAAGGGAAGGGGAAAAAAACCCACCACAACACAAAAAACCCCAGAACAAACCAAAAATTGTCTAACCAAAATTTGATGCTGAAACTTCAAACTGTAATGAAAAAAACACCACAACTTCTAACAGCAAGTTAATATCCTCCTGTAGACCTCTCCCCAAGCTCAGACTCAGTTTAATCACCGCATAAATGTCAGTCTATCTTCAAGCCTACTTTGCGTTAGACGGGCATCAAGTTCTAAGTGAATATAAGAACTCAAGTTTTTACTGTCAAATGTCAATTTGCCCCCCTCCCAAACTGCGTGCACCTCTCTCTTCCTAGAAATTAACAGTACCCCTCAACTCCTACAGCAGTTTTAAAAAGAACGAAAACCCCAGACTAACACAAATGTGATGTTCACTCACATCGGGTCTACAGAAAGCTGTCAAAGAAATATGGAATGCTTTAGGACAGTAAAGAGACTGGTTTCTACCAACTGAAAAAAAAAAAAAAAACAACAACAAAACAAAAAAGAAATACGTAGCTAGAGGGCAGGGGGAAAAAAACACAGGTAGGGAGGCATGAGATGGCGGGAGGGGCAATCCAGCTGTGACTGAACATTTTGTTCACTCAGTAGTCCTAAAGGTGTGACTGAAAATAACCTCCCAAAGTCGAAGCCTCCGCAAGATTAAGTGCAAAGAACAGATGTTACCATTTAGCAGCAGATTCGTGAGGTAGAACAAAATGCCTGGTACCACAGCTGCGTGGATGGGAACTTTGCTTCTTGCCTTTAGAAGAGAGGAAACAAAAATGCATAGGTCTGGTTTGAGTATTGATGTTTAATAGCTTGTTTCTCGTAAGAGAACAGGGGATGTTTTCTCTTTTAGAAATACAGGTACCAGTTGAGCTTTAAATACAGCCTGCTCCTGCCAACAGGACATGTACATCATTTATTTGGCTTCAGCTTTTGTTTTTATGCATTAAGCAACCTTCAACCTTCTTTTGTAGTACAATATATAGAGACAAATTTAAGTACAGCAATATCGTAGGTATTTTACTGTCTTCACATTTTTGTTGACACACTGGACAAAGCGATACACATCAGTCTGCCCCCAAGCCCAGGTTTCATACAAAGCACGTCGAGCACTGCTTTCAGTGGCACACTCAACTCGCTCCCACATTTAATTTGCCGAATCTACAGAAACAAATCCTTTGGGAAGATCAGGAGTTATTTTTAACTTTGTCCAGTGACATTCAAATGCCCAGGCAACTACCGAGAGCTTTCATTTCATGGTTACTACAGATGTCGCACTCTGACAGGAAAAAGAAAGTTTTAGAACTGGACAAGCTACAGTAATCCCGGTTTTGGTAGAAGAATTATATACAAAAAGGGGACTTTTATATATAGTTTTCAATCTGTAGGTTCATTTTTCAAAATAAAACCTGTATATATAAATGGATAACATTCAAGATCTGTATATGAATTAACAGTTGCTTTCTGGCTAAAACAATATATTTAGACAGAATCTCACTTTCTGTTTTTCACTTCAAGTATGCTAGCCGGTCCAGTCCTTTGGGGAAAGAGAAAAAAAAAAAAACCACGAAAACAAAAAACCCAAACAAACTTCCATTTTTAAATCCTTTAGGATCCATCAGATTCATTATATGGTAATGACCTTAACTTATACAATATGCTATATTATGCAGTGAACTGGAGGGGATTAGATATGGAAGTACTGGTCTGGGTGCAGTAAGCCAAACAGCTGTTTAAACATGATACTACAGCTGAAGTAAGTCTCTGTCAGAATAAAAACCAACATTCAGGAAAACAGCAGCAGCCATCAAAAACGTTCACAACTGCAGGGATTTTTTTACTGTGTGTAATTTTGCATTATAAGTAGGAGAAGCCACAATAGTTTAAAGCAAAACCTAAAAAAAAAAAATCATACCACTATAGTCTTGAATTTAATAATGTGAATTGTCACTCTCTTATAGCTGTTTATAGAAGTGTACTAAAAAAATTTACTTAAACATATGAATTTAAGACTTTCACTTTATTCAGCAAATTGGTTTATTTACACAATGGGGAACGCTGGTTGAATGCTGTCAATGTAATAAAAACAAATCTAACAGAGACAATACTGAACTCTCTCTATGTATTCATAGCAGAAATGACAAACTATTTCCTTACCTGTATCGGGAACATCAAGCGCAACAACGGGACAGTATCATAGGACACTGATTTAACAATAAACCACAGAGGTCCAGTCATACTATGGCAATTTACTCATGTATTTACTGACTTTAAAAAAAAAAATAATTAAAAGTCAGCAATACCCAGTATAAAGTTCTGTCAATTATCAGAGTCAAACTCTGACGAGTAGGTCAGTAAAACCTTATCAGATCATCCACAATTCATAAAGCGACCTCATCTGCTTCAGGCCGCTGAATACAGAAATAAAATTGATGAGAACAGATTACCCTCTAAAAGGCAACAATGATCTGATAAGGGTTTAACTTAATGGAAGTTTAAAAAAAAAAATTGAGAATTGCAGAGCACAGCCCCTATTAGAACAAGCTAACTTTCCAGACTTTCAAAAGACAAAAAAAAAATTTTGAGAGAAAAAAAAAACCCACTTCAACATGAAGCTACCATACAAAGTTTTTTTTTTGTTGTTTTCCTTTTTTGTTGGATTTTTTTTGTTTGTTTCTTTTTTTCTTTTAAGAGTTCAGAGTTGCAATTTAATCCTGGCTTTTTAGTGAGAAGGACAGTTTTGGCCTAGACTTTCCTTTGCCCAGGATAATTTTTTGCTCTTCCTTTTGCTGACGTTGTCTCTCTTGTTCTAGTTTCATCCTCTCCTCATGAATCTTTCTTTGCTCTTCAACAATTTTCAATTGTTCTTCAGCCTATATATGAAAATGGTAGAATTTAGGCCAGCATATTTTGTAGTCATGAAAGCAATTTACAAGTCCATATGAACGTCCAAACAGGTCCCATCCTGCACAGGTATGTAAGCAGTTCTACCCGAGCTAGATGCCAGAGTTGGTTTCAGCGAAACTATTTATAAAACAGTTATTTGAACTGAGTTTAGAAGAAACACCGAGAACCTTCTACAGGCAGCGTATCAAAATATTGAGTGCTGACATGAGAGGTTTTTCAGCACGGCCTTGCATGAGGAAGTCAGCATTTATCTAAATTCCCCTGACACCTGTCACGTGTCAGATGAAGGCACAGTATAATGAAGTAACAGACCTTCAAACAGAGGTCTCCCCGCTCCAAAACCCATCTAAAAACCCCTCCTAATTCAAAACCATTTTCACTGGCTTCATAACAGGTCAATCCTTATGATGACTTATGGTTCTTACAGCTCTTCCAGTGGTCTTCTAAACATGCTTATTTTGTTTGTTACATCAGTTAGTACTCTAAATTTTCTGTTTGTCCCATTTCCACCATATGAGATTGAGAAAAGGGTAAAACAGAAAGAGATCTAAAGCAGATGTAGTGCAAGTAAACAGTTTTAAGATGCATCACCTTTACCTGAAAAAGGTGTAACTACCTAGGTAACTGAAACTGATTCTAAATCAGTCAGGATTTAGAAGAAGCTTAGTTTGGCTTATCGTTAATTGATGTGAATCAGCTAAATCACAGCGAATGCTCTCATGAGGCAGGCACCTGCTTAAATAGGCTTGGAGACCAACATAAGCTCGACTTTCATAACTTGGACATCTTAAGCTTATGCTGAAAGCCCCTTTCAGTGCTTCTACATCAACATTATACTAGTCTCAAAACCAGTTTGTACTTCTCCTGCTCAACAAAACAGAATTAGTCACTTCTGTTCTAGAAGCTGAGTGCGTTTCCAAACTTACTTCAATTTTCCATGTGAGAGAGAGTTAGAAATGTACTTTTTAACTTCTGAAGACAGCTATCTTCCTCTAAATTAACTGCGCCTGAACTATTTTTTCAGATCAGTGTTGCTGCTAAGCATCTGGTCTCTTACGCTTAAGGGAAGGAGAGCAATGCTGCTGACATAACCAACAGCAGACAAGTTAAACTCTAGAACGGGTCGATTTGTTTATTTTAACTGCATTGCAAATCAAGCAGAGGGACCTGTATTCCCCTATAGAACAGTGAACTACACCTCCACATACCAGTTTAGCTTGTGCTTCTGCAATTTTTCGATTATTCTCTTCTAGTATTCGCTCTAGTTCCTCACGCTTTGCACGCTCTTCTTCCTAAAGGGGAGGACAGGGCAAGATGTTAGTAAAGTAAAATACTCATTTCTGCATGTTCGCTAATCTTTCTCAGAATTCTTTCGTGAACTGACTTAAAGTGGCAGCTTTACAGCCACCTATTTTGTCTCACAATGGTAAACTGTCCAGCCACTAAAACTCGTTTCTAGTACTCAATTTAAGTCATCCCGCCCAGTCCAAACAGCAACCAACTAAACCCTCCCTAATCATAGAATCCTGACAATTTATTACTAGAATTTTAATATCACACAAATCAACAAGGACAACTACAAAAACTGGATAGTATTTACCAAATTAAAAAGTAATATAGAAAATATAAATAAAGCGAATAGTTTGTCTCACCAATTAAGTATACCTACGTATTCTTTACCTATACTCCTTTAATCAGCATTAAAAGTTGAATATTTACTGTCTTGTCCAGTGTCCTGCAGAGTGTGCTCCTCGGCTGCCATACGCGCCAGCTTCCTCTTTAAAATGATTTGTACTGTTAGCTTGGCAATACCTGCATCAGCAGCTCAACCATTTATAAAGAAACAACATACAAGGAAGGCTGAGCTGAGGAATGCAGATGTTTATGATAGGAAGGAACAAAAATATGTAAATCATTCCTAAGGCAAACAATTAATAAGAAAAATACATTTACTGTTAGTGAAAAATACAAATGGTAATCCATACTTCATGGAGCTATGGGCTTCTTTCATGGGGAGAATGGACTTAACATTCAATATTTTGACAATTTTAAGACAGCTGAAACTGTCATTTGCAGTCTGAACTTGGAATTCACGAGTCCAGGGAAGGCAAGATCAGGAAATAAAGCCTTGTAATTGTTGTTTTCTTGGTGAATTTTATGGAACTCTGTTATGCAACTTATAAATATGAAGACTGCGTGAAAGTTTGTGAGGTGTTTCAGTTCACATAGTATATATCCGAATTAATTTAATATTTGGAAGATTTAAAGTTAGCCAGAGGTTTGTGTCTGTGTAAGAAAAAAAAGTTAATACGAACAAAGCAAGCATATGAAGAGAAAACTTCTTACTATGACTAGTAACCAGCTACTAGCTAGCACACTTCACTCCAGGCATGGAAGTTTATTCTGCATTCTAAAGAACTGATGCGACTTCTCCACATCACATTGCCAACAGCAAAAATACTTTAAAAAAAAAAAAAAAGTCATCCACCTGATCAAATGAAAACCTCTATACACGAAGCATTTGCTGACTATAGACACCTAAATTCAACTTCAATTCTTTCACAGTAAGTGTAGAATTTGCAAAACAAGTGTAATTTAATATTCTTAATATTTGTTGTAACTCAAGTGTTCCGGGGTTTTTTTGGTTTTAATTTGAAGACGTCATGTGACAGACAAGTCACATTTAGTATGAAGGGGAAAGCTTCATTGCTACTGTCTTTCCTTTCGTAAGCCAATCAAAATATTAATTTAAAATAAACTGTGTAGAAGGTATAGAGTGAAAAAGGCATTTGAGACTTAGGACTATTTAGCACAAATTTCCTTTACAGTTTAAACTTTGTCTTGAAATTTCTGGATCCTGGAATGATTGGTGCAGGCAGGCGTCAAGGCCTTTAGTAGCAAATTACTGTCTCACAGAAAGACATTTTCAGCTTCTGCTCCAGCCGCCTATTTAAAAAAAAAAACCACCAAAAAAACCCAAAAACCCAAGTCACATGTTCAGCTTGACTTCAGACAAGGGCAACCTGCTCTTTTATAAATTCTAAGGGGAAAAAAAAAAAAAAAAAAAAAAAGGAGTTGTTAGTAGTTATTAAAAATGGATATAATGATTTGGACATAGATCCTTCGTGAAGACGTGGATGGGCTTATGCTCGAAGTCCCAGAATTAGTCCAATGTATGCTCAAGGAAGATGTTCATTTTAAATGAAGAGTAAGAAACCTATTTGTTAAAGACAGGTACTGCAGCTCACTGCTGGACTCTGCTTTTTGCCTGACTGAAGGCAAAAGCCTCTTACAGTCTAGGTAAACAAAATGAAATAAATGAAGGATACATAATCACAGATTTTCAACACCCTTCCCCAAAAATGAAAGGACCGCTGATAAATCCTGCAGCCATGGCAAAAGTTTCAAACAATTCTGAAATATGTAGGTCAGTTCCATTAAAAATCAAGTATCCTTGTTCAGGTTTTAGGAGAGTAACTGTTTAAGTATCAGTGAGCTCCTCTGAATAGGCTAGAAATTAAGTTTCGCAGCAATGCAAGTTTATACGAGAAGGGAATTAGATTTGCTGTATTCCATCTCTTTCTGAACCGAACAGGAGGCACAAACCGACACTGAAAGTTTTGCCATGGACTGTCTCTACTTTCCAAACGACCGAGCGTTACCTCTCTGGCTTTTTGTGCTGCAAGTTCAGCTTGTCGCTGTCGCTCGAGTTCTTCGAGCAACTGTTTTTCCATGATGCGCTTAGCCTCCTCCACCCTGCGGAGAACCTCTCGCTCAATCTCATCCTTCCTTTTCTCCAACTCTTCTTCTACACGTTTAGCCACAAGCTCTTCCACTCTTCGAGCAGTTTCTTCCTCTATGAGTTTCTCTTCAATTTCTTGTTGACGACTACAAAATTAAAACAGGAGGATTACCTTTTTAATCCGTAAAGAATGGATGCACTGAAACAAACTCTTTCAAACACACAGCATCAGTCCCACTATTGAATCACTTTTAAACAGTTTTATACCTTATACACGCAGATCATATACTTAACGTTCTGCCCTACGTTTAAGGCAAGTGAATGTTTAGGCAATCAGCGTTCCTACCACAGGAAACCCATTCAGACCATACCATATTTAGCACCTCTCCATATCTCAAGAAACTAAGCTTAAGACAACAGCTTATCATACTACTACTTGATCATTTTTAGGGTGAAAAAAGACCCCACCTAACTTTCGCCATCTTTCACCCTTCAGGAATTCAAATGGTCTCAATTTTAAACAATGTGTGGCAATGATACCTCGTAAAATCTTAAAGCCACCACCTCAGAAGCACCAAACAAATCTCTAAAAACTAAAATGAAAGACAGAAGCAGTAAAATTTGTAATTTGAATATGTTAACAAGAATTCCAGGTGCTGTATCTGTAATCTAGTTATCCAATCATTTACCTTATCAGATTTCAAATACCTCAGCTCTCCTTAACTTCTTTCTTGCTGTACTCTGTTTCTACCGTAATTACACAGAATAAAATATACCAAGTGCTAAATAAACCCTTGCAAACTTTACAGTTTTCCATGTTCTGAATTTTGGAAGTATTTTCAAATGTCTTCTTGTCTTTGTTTTTGTTTATCTGCAGCATTATCACTTAGCCTGATCACTGTTTTAACTGAAATTGTATATATTTATTTTAAGTATACTGCAAAGTATGGAACCATCTTATAAACCTATTCTCTGGCCTGTCAGCACCAGGTATCCATGATTTAGAATAACAACTACTGTTGTAATATCCTGTCATTTTCATAATGTTTACATTTATCTTATTTATATTGAGACATACAAAAACAACGCACTTTTTTAAAAAAAGTTACAGGATTTACTAGCTTTTAGATCTCCCAGTGTACAATTTGCAAACATGCAATAGGAGATAATGAAGTATGGATTACTGTTCTAGATAAACACATGAAATACCGAGGTGAAAGGCTCCAAATTTCACCTGTTCATGTATCTTCTTTTCAAAAGTGTTCTGAACCAAGTGGATAGTCTATCTGCTTCAGTAAAAAGTTTTGGAACTTTCAACTTAAACAGAAGACAGATTTCATTCTCACATTTGTCAAGAGGTAGCAAACTTACCCAGTGGCACATGAGGCCAGCATTCACTTTTTCTGGAGCAACACAAAATACCTTCAAGTTAATTTTTTTTTTCAGAAAACAAACAAAAAAAACCACTAGACCACCATCACCACCATCCAGAAAAACGCATCAACCCCATTCTGTTAGTGCGCCTCTGCCAAGCCACTACCTACGATCAATCCTTTTTGGATACATTTTTAAATATCCTTCGCGTACTAAATACCCTTTTATTTTTAAAGGGTTTTCTTCCCTCTTATCAGTCTTTATTCAGCAGTGAGTATTCTCACCATCCTGTACTGACAGAGCTTAGCATATGTAAGAGGCTGTTCTACAAAAATAATTTTTCAGAAAGCTCATATTCACGTGTTTTATTCAACTATCTTAGCTTTACATTTAACATCAGGAAAATCTAGACTAAAACACAGCTAACTGAATAAAGATAGCACATAGTTACAAAAACATCCCTGACGCTCATGTCTGAAATAAGTTTTCAAATATCCTCAGCAACTAATGATGTCTCAAATTAAGCACTGTGCCTGCACACATTTCGTTCTTCTCACCCCAACAAATTCCACTCAAATTTAAGTAAACCAAGCAAATCTATCTTTCCACATTCATAGACAATGACAATATTACAAATATATAATACTATATATAGTGGCTCTGAGTTTATCAAGAAAAAAATCAAATTATAAACACAGATATAAATCTCCATGACTTATTCTGTAGTTTATATCAGCTCTTAATTATTTTTTTTAAATTGCATGAACTTACAGTATTTTATATACAGGTGTAAGTTTAGCATCCTGACCTACTGAGCCATGACTCCAGAGCAACAGAGAAGTTATTAATGTAAAAGTATTTTTAGTATGCTCCATTTACTTCTTAAAGACTAATTTTATAAAATTTGCAGAAAAGAAACTGCTTAAATTTCAGCAGATTTCTGAGCGAAAAAAAATCATATTTTATAAGGCCTTTATAGAAAACTAACATTATAGGAAAAAGTAGAAGTTAGGCTGTGTATTAAGATTTAATCAGATCCCGAGAAGAAGAAAGTAACTTCAATATATGAACTGCTCACTAGCTAATTCAGTCAGCAAGAAAGTACTTCTTTCCTTCACTAACACGAGTATATACTAACACACATACCACAATTTACAGATGACTTACTCAAATACCATAGTTTTCTACTCTATTAAGTTTTATTGCTTTTTCTTTGATTGGTATTTGATTGCTTGATATTTAAACTGTATTCTAGAAGCACCAAAATTCTACACCCAATCTTTTCCAATATTGTTTCTCCCTCAAAAATTTACTATCCTGTTGCCAGAATCACTCAAATGTCATATTCCTCCTATACAGACTTCATGAGTATTTTAAAATTTCAAAGCTAACTTGTATAGAAAACTTACTTGCATATGAACAGTTCCAAAATACTAAGATAAACTATTCACTGTATTCTCAAATTCTTAAGCACATTCCAATTCTTCATCGCAGATACACGTGGAATATTTTTATGAATTTAGGTACTGAATAAAATTATAAACCTCAAAAATTAGGATCAATAACTCAAAACATCTTCAATATTTTCACGTGTGTTTGTGTTAGTATGCAAGTTTTTGATGACACCACTCTCAGATTCTGAAGTTAGCAAAGGAGATTATCGACAAGCAAAAATGAAAGTGACAACTCAAGCTGATTGGGCCTTCTGATCTACAATTAATATTCATTAGAACAATATCGCCGAAATAAAACTCAAAGCTCCACCTGAGAATCAGTAGACCTACTTGGCTTCATACCTACAAACAAGTGCTATTTCTGGAGTCAGTGCCCAAATGAGCAAGGGTAATATTCAAACAAGAATCCCTTACTCCAACGGTTAAAACTATTGTTATCTCTGCTGCATAAAGCTCTCTTTCATAACTTAACAATACTCCCAAAGATCTTGATAGACACCCAACGTTCATTAAAATAGAATTTATCCCTCTCTGTAGACTTTATAAAGAACCACATTCCCCACAACCAAAACTGAAAGAGGTTTCAAATGAAACAAGTCACCGGATCTGTCTCATTTGGGAAGGAGGGAAAAAATAAAAGTAATCTCAAACCGAAAAAAGCCCCTTCTGCGTTAATATAACCGTTGTACCGCATTTCTCAGAACCCTAACTCGGGCACCTCCGGACGCGGGACAGGCTCCAGGCAAGGCGGGGAGGGGAGGGGAGGGGCAGGCAGTGTGGCGGCGGAGCACAAAGCCTCTGGGCCGCGGGGGCCTCAGCGGCGGAGAGAGGCTGAAGAGGAGGGCAGGGGAGCAGCGGCAGATCGGCACCG
>NW_009628324.1:0-209 GCF_000690535.1 Cariama cristata | reverse complement strand
CGGCCACCCCCCCGGGGCGGGGGGGCTGCTACCGCACCGGAGGGAGCCAGGCTGTAGGAAAGGGGAGGATGGCGGGAAAACAGGCAGAAGTTAGGCCTCAGCGAGGGCCTAAACGCCTTCATTCCAGTCGCAGGCCGCCCTGCTCTGGAGGAGGAAGGCGCGGAGAGAAAGGCATCGGGGCACCGAGCACCTCCTTTCCCTCCCCTTCC
>NW_009628323.1:0-48805 GCF_000690535.1 Cariama cristata | reverse complement strand
AAGAAAAGAAAAAAGAGAAATTTCACAGAACAGTTAGACAATGACTGAGATGAGACACTCCTGTCCAAGAAATGTAAAAACCCTCATAACCTTTTATGTGTTTACAAAGTAAGCAACAGAAAAGCTAACCAGGGAAGTCCAAGTGTTGCATAAGGGAATATCCACAAAACTCCTATCAGCTGTATGTTTTCCCACACTACAGTCTTCGGGGGAATTAACACATTTCCTATTGAGAAAGACGAAAACAAGACATCTCATTTATCTGAAGGAGCGTACCCATCTTATCACAGTATCTGAGCAGATCAAAGCCTCCAGACACTGCCAGTACTACCACCAAAAACTGTGGAATGTCTGAAGAAACCCTTCATTCCCATATGTAAATTAAACATTAAAAACAAAAAGTCATGGCATCACTGCCTTTAGCGGTGTTTTGCTATAGTGCTGACACAGTGGCAATGAATCTGGTCCACTAAACTAGGGTAAAACTCTTACTATTAGAAGAAGATAATAGACTATATAGTCAAGTCTGAGTCCATATCTCCTGCTTAAACCTGTGTGACATACTGTGCTAAAAAATTTGTGGTAATGCTTAAAATACCTGGTCCTGGTTGTCACTGTGCTTTTCAATCTGTTCTAATGGACTGCATCTTGCTTGACAACTTTCAGCTGAAAGGGATTCCATAGCTTTTTATTTTCCACATACAATTCATATATATATATAAATGCTTTCAAAATTGTCTGGATTTTCAAGGAGTCCTAGGAGTGTCAAAGTCAATTTTTAGACTGAAAGATAGGCTTTTCAATCACGTAAGCACTTCCTAAAACATTACTCTGACTTTAACACTGTCTCCATAAAAATTGTCTAAACAAACTTCATTTTAAATAAAAACCAAAAATGCCCATAAGCTCACCTCCACCAAATGACAAAATCAGGTTTAGTTTATTCAATTAGCTGCGTGTTTGAGGGAGCAAAGCAGGTATCAACATTGTAAAATACTCTTAACGAGCTGCAAGCTGGGAAGTTTGACTATGTTGAATGTATCTGGAAGGTACACCCCGACTCCTAGTAATTAACTATTACTTCAACTAAATAGGAATAGCAATAGTTAATTAATTTATCTGATTCTTTGAAATCTGCAAACCCAGGGATTAAACCTGCAAAGTGCTAGGCATCTTCTACTCTGAGTGTAGTCAGGATAGAGTCCCAGAAGACCACTAGGTAAATTTGAAGTCATCTTACATAATTAATGGAAAAATCCCGTGAGTTTTGGACAGCAGGTGGGTTTATGAAAAGGTTCTCGTAACACCACCAGAAGCCAGTTGAGAGATTACAAGTGCCATAATCTGCTGTAACATTCCTTCTGTAACTCCTGTGTGCTGAAATTCTAACCAGCGAATGAGATGGAGGTATGTCTTTATGTCTTTTAAATTGTCATTTGATTAAAAGTAAGCAGCTGCATCATCTGATACAATACAGTGCTCATGCTGGGAAGTCACAAATGTAAACTGCACTTTACTAAACCAGTTAGAAGCTGTTAAAATGCAGAATGCTGCTGGCACACCTTTTAGAGCAGATACTAAAATATGCATCATGAGGGAACCTTAAATGAGTCATTTTTAGAAAGATTTATTTTTCAATCATTCTATAAACAAGAATAAATCAAAAACAATTCAGTCTTTCACCCCACTGAGATAAAGTAAATGCAAATGCTGTTTCAAAGTTAATTGGCTCTGAAATACTTAAGTCTGGGAAAATAATTTTGAATGACAGAACTTTTCCAAAACTTCTGTATTTTTTCTGTATCCATCATATTACTTTACATCTGTAGCTCATGAGGCATAAAAATATTTTTAATAGGACAGCACAACTAGATGTAAATGCTAGGGAATGTATTATTCCTCATATGAAATCAGATTACTATTTGTCCTTATTCTATTGCAGAAATAAAATGCAAAGACATGAATAAAAGTGAAATGTAAATGCTATAAATGTGGCTGGTGACAAAAATTAAAGCTTTGATCTACTGCAATTGAAATGGTTTTATCTTGGCTATTTTGGTTACGCTCCTGTGCGCTGTAGGAGCTAAGTAGCAAAGCATGAACTAATCTGTAACCTTTGAAGCAACTTTTGTAGCAGTTCGTACTCATTGCCCAGGATTAACGTTGAACATTGATCCAAAACATGCAGAATATACTGAATGTCCTTCAAATAAGCTCCTGATGGAGAGGGCAGTTGGGGTGCAGTTTGGCTCCCCAACCACCCTGTGCTGTGGGCTGCTTCTACCGCTTGGCCCCATTCGGCACATGGTACTGGTTGCATCCTGCCCAGCTGTCAAAGGGCTCTGAAGGGGCTGTCTGGCACCTCCATGGGCACTGGGAAGGGGAACCTGCCACCTCGGACATTCAAATAAACACCCCCTGCTCCCCTGAACATCACCCTGGCTGCTGAGCTCCCCTGTCTTGCAGCCGGAAAGCTGTGCCCAGCGAGGGCAAAGGCTGACAGCAGCCGGCCCACGGAGAGCAGCTGGCAGGGCTGTAGCCGATACGTTTAGTGCTCCAGAACGCAGAAAGCACCTTGGACTCTTTGTTTGTTTAATGAGAGCAGACAGTGAGTGGCAGAGAAAATAAGGATAATTCTGCTGATATCTTTCTCTAAATGCTGTCACCTGCATTGCAATGAGCTGCAGACAGTCGTGGCAGCTCTTCCGGACAGCCCTGTGACTGTGCCTGTCTGCTCTGTCTCTGGTGGCAGAGACAGGTTTCTTGCCTTCCTCCTTATGCTAATTAGAAGCATGCATGCTCTGCTGACCAGACTATGATTGAATACAAATTCTGCCTACAGCCCTTCTATCAATCCCTGCATGCTCTCTTTCTCCTCCTTTTTCCTCCTATCCCCAGCCACAAGATGCTTCAGGCAAAAGGCAAGAGCATTGTAATAAAATGACATCTCCAAACAGAGAGCACTTTTTTTTTTTCTTTCCAAGGCCCCTGGCTATCTCAGTTTCATTACGCATCTCAGGAGGGGGCATCACTCCCTGACAACTAACATCTGGCCCAAGAGACCTCCTAATTTAAAACAACAAACTAATTATTGTCACCTACTCTTTCCTGTAGCTTTTATCTTTATTTATTTTTTCCTGGAAGAAATATGTCAGCATATTTTTCATTTGAACTACTAATGCTCTGAGTTTTTTTCCCCTTAAGTATGCTTAACTTTCTTCTAAGGGGAGGAAATCCATATTTTATCAATCAGTTTCAATTACCTACTGTATTTCACTCTGTGGTGAATTATGAGTTGGAAGAACGTCTTGATTAAAGACCTTACAAACATCTAGATATCAGAGCAACCAATCTTCCTGCCCGCATGACATGCTGTATGGAACACTGAACTGACATTATGTTAGCTTTTGTTTATTATTATTTCTTTTCAAAGTTGGAACTATCAGTCTCTTCGTTAGAACGTTGATATAAGCAATAAGGAGGTAGAGGCATTTATTTAAAGATTGATTTTTATTTTTTTTTCTCCTTTCTCCCAGAGTCTGTGGAAGATACTAGAGACCAGTTTAATGTCTTTTCTGGTCAGGGGAGAGCTACAGGGGCTGTATTCTACTGGAACAAACATTACATTCATGACTTGGACATGAGAAGTTGTAATCCCTCTCTTACCACCAATTTTCCATGCCTCTTTGGTAAGTTATTCACCAAAATTTGCTCTTCAGCTTTCCTACCTTTAAGCTGAGGTTCGTAGTGCTAAACTGACCGGATGCAGTGCTCTTCAGTGCCTTTAAAACTAA
This sequence comes from Cariama cristata, assembly GCF_000690535.1. Taxonomy (NCBI): domain Eukaryota; kingdom Metazoa; phylum Chordata; class Aves; order Cariamiformes; family Cariamidae; genus Cariama; species Cariama cristata. Next base: position 45,011 of record NW_009628323.1, on the reverse strand, counting down.
ACAGTTTTAGAAAAACTGATAATTTTTTATTACTGCTAGTAATAACAAGATGATCTTTTTTTTCAGGTTTGGTGGGAAAAAAATCACTGTAACCAGGATGTAACAATAGAAAGTGAGATCATGGCTCATTTTAAGTTAATATAGGTTTTTAAATTGATATCCATTGTGTCAGGATTTTATTTTTGACCTAGTATAGAGCCATGATCCCATGCCAATCCAATTTCTAGAATGCCACAGACACAGCAGCAGTTTATGTCGTTTGGTACGTATTTTCTACTGAGAAAATCTCCAAAATAATTTGGCAGATTTATAGACTCTTTCCTCAGGAATCATCCATCCAACCCACAAAACACTAGATGGACACAGCTTTGGCTTACCTCAAGAAAAATACTTTAACCAAAATAAAAAATATTCTTTTTAAGAGAAAAAAAAAACAAGACCACATCAAACCCCCACCCCCCACCCCCAAAATTGCCTTTTAATATAAGGATAATCACCAAACATGAGTGTTACGAGAGAGGAAAAATTGTTCTCCATGGAAAAAAAAATATTCTTTTTAAGAAAAAAAAAAAAACAAGACCACATAAAACCCCCACCCCCCACCCCCGAAATTGCCTTTTAATATAAGGATAATCACCATCAAACATGAGTGTTACAAGAGAGAGGAAAAATTGTTCTCCATGGAAATAAAGCATTGATATCATCTGACAAAAATGGGCAGCTTATGAAAAGAACAGGGAGAGGAGAAGAAAACTAAACATTGGGTTTCTAAACTTAGTGGGGAAAGAAAAGTGAGGTTGAGCCAGTCTTTTCTACTCCTGATTACTTTCACCAGGGCAGCTATTGATCAACTCCACAGCCATGGTTTTGCATAAACTAGTTTGGGGTAAGAGAAGGGGACACCAGGCAGTCACCATCAGTATTCATTAGGGCTGATTTATTTATTTATTATCAAATACCAAAGTTCCTGTCCTTTGATGTAGACCAGAGCTGCTTCTACAAGCAAATACTTAAACAGAGACAGAACGAGTAAATACCTAGCCTCAGATGGCTCAGTTAAAGTTGAAAAAATGTTACAGACTTCTCAGGAATCAGTCGTATTTCACTATACACACTAATTCTGTAACAAAAAGCAGGCTCCTTTCCACTGTATTTTTATAAATGAAAATGTGAGGTTTTCAGTAGAAGGAGGTAATGGTGCTAAAGCTATTTTTAATCTAGATATGTTGTTCTAAATAAAAGTAAATAAATAAAAAAATTCTTTTTGTTTGTCTCGATATTTTCACTGCAGGAATGACAATGAAAGATCCATGACCAAATCCTCACTTGTTTAAAATCTGAGTTTATTGAAAGTGAGTGAGCTCCTCGCCTTGTGCTTTGCAGGAGAGCAATAAAGGGCTCATTTAAGTTTAAACCGGATATAGAAGTCTTTAAAATTATTAATATTATTCTTCTTTATGAAGAGCAATTTTATCACCAGATTTTTATTCTAATATCAGGAGACATTACCTCAGGTGATTTTACATTCCTCAATTAGGCTGTTTTCAGATCCCACAGGCCAACAGCACAGGGCTGAATTACCTACTGCAGCCTGACTTTTACTCAGCATTTCTACATCATGTTAGTAGAACACGCTATGTAAAGAAACCAGGATGGGGGTGAAAAATTTTGGCAGATCACTTCATCAATCACTCTGGGGCCAGGCTGAGGGTCTGGTTTACAGCAAAATGAGTTTTGGATATGATGCAGGAGATAAGGAATGTTATTTTAGGCCCAGGAATTTCAGCTAGGGAGAATTCAACAGGAATTGGGGGTTGACCACATGGAAGCCAGATGACAGAAATTTAGCCAAGGCTGTCAGACTCCCCGTGACTTCCATTTAGCGCCACTGGATGGAATACTGGTTAATACCAGATAACACAAGGGTTGGCAATGCCTCTGCATTCACTATCTCCCTACCTTTTATGCTCACTGTAGAGACTGGATTTTAGCACAGGTAGACCTAATAGTTAAAGTGGCCTTATTGTTATTTATTGTAACATGGTAGTGAGGAACTTCATTGTTCTAAGCACCCTCAGGACCTAGCAAGTCTCTGCCCCAACTTGCAGTTTAAGTAGCTTCTTTTTCTGTTTCCTAATTATGTAGTGACAAGAGCAAAACACTCCCTTATCATCCTTACAACTTCATGTAGACATTGGATCCCAAGGAAAGCAGCTCTATGCTCCTGTCAAGGAATGATCCAGTGCACACTCAAAATTCTGATTCTGCTGGGTCTGATTTCTAAGCACCCCAGGGACTATTTAGGACAAGTGAACCAGATTTCCCTCATGTATATTTGAAGTCTAAGTTGAACTGAAAGGCAAAGTGAGAAAAGACATAATGCAGTTGTTTACTTAATAAGTTCGAGTGCAGTAAGTTACTTTATCATGTCCTAGATGGTGACATTGAATTCCCTTGAGCTCCCAGCACATGTTTGCCTTGCCTTTGGTCTGTGTGATTTGGATATAAGCTAGTTGTCATTTATAACACACCCAGTTATCTGGCACACACCAAAATGATCTTTGACATTTTTTTTTCTCATGGGGTTTGCTTTGGGCTCCTAACAGCATGACCTTGATGCAGTTCCAACAAACAAATTTAAAATACTTAATAGCATAAGTTTAAATGGATCATTACTATAACTATTGCAAGAGTACAATTAAGCATCTGCTGCCACTTCTTTTAGAAGGAGAATTGTAACATGGCTGTTTCAAACAGCACTGAGCTCTGAAATGTACTGAGATTCATGTTGTTTATTTTATGCATATAGTTTAAATATTAAGGGACAGACAACAGGAATTATATATAAAAGAAACAGAATCAGAAAAATCTATCTCATCAGAGCATCTGCACTCAAAACTAAGAGATGCCACTACGAAAATTCAATAGGGTCTGAGTTACTGCTTATTTTTACTTGACAGTTGCACAGATACTGGAGTTATGAGAAGTCCTATGATGCCAAGAGAAGGGCAGAAATAACTGCTGAATATTCAAAGAACCCCGTTTCACCTTTTCCTATCATTTCCTGGGGTCAGATTCTGCACGGTGCTTAACAACCACTCTTTTTGATGACATGTATTCCCCATTTTCAAGCCTTATCAAATAGCTCTGAATAGAAAAAAAAACACACAGCAATTAATTATTTAATGAACATAGTTATCAGTAAATATAGCATGAGAGCTTCATTAAGTGGCACCCTTATTTTTACATATGTTTCAAAAGGAGGTGAGAAACACTAGTTGGCATTTGAGAATAGTGTTACTTCCAGATTTATGTAGACGAGGCAAGAAACAGGCCACAGGGAAATGAAAAGAGGAGGCAACAGCAAGAAAATGAGGGGAAAAAAAATCCACAACATGGAAATCCGTATCACTTCCTGCAGGTGGTCCTCAGTTTGCACACTTTCAGTTCACTACTAAACGCTATATGAGTCTACACAATTCACATCACATACTATGTGATAGTTCTTTTAGAATATACTAAAAAAAGATAGTTGAGAACCGTGGTGAGAAAGAGAAACAGCAAATTAAGATGTTCATTATCAAGGTTTTAACGCTTCTCTCTGGGTTTAAGATGTTTTCCACAAATATTTAGAGAGATCAACAAGAGGACTGCATTCGCTCAGTGAATAGTAGGGCAATTCTACAGCATAAGGAGGCTAACAACCTCAGAGGGGTACAGAGATGATAGAAGGACAGAATGAAATGATGATCCAAGAATCAAGAGCCCTGTAGATATGATAGTCAGGGGACATTTGCAAGAAAGGAATTTGTGACTAAACACCTTGGCTAACATCTCGACTATTCATGCCTTGCCTATTCAAAATTATCAACATTGCATTTTCTCTCACAGCCCCTTATTCCCACGAGCAAACTTCCACCTCGGGAGTAATCCCGCTGCTCTCAATAAATACTCAGTACAAATCTTTGCATGGTGGAATCCTAAGTTGCAGAGAAATTCTCTCTACCATTTCAGACACAGGCTCCTCTGCACTCCCTTCACGGGACTCAGCCCCTTTGGGAGCAAAGCACCTCATCCCACTAAAATGAGCAGACTGATCTGTGGTAAGCATCCCATTGCACGTTTAAACAATCTCCCCTCATTCTCTAAGGAGCCTCTAAAAATAACCTCTTGAGATGGATACATGGGGAAAATATTTTGAACTGTAGCTGATGTGGAAAAATCAGTGTTTGAAATTGTGTCATTCAAGAGATTATGGCTATTTAGGTATTAGTTTTCACTAGTATAAAGGTACCTTAAAGTGAAAGGTGAGAAGATGATTGAAAAATAAGCTAAGGTAGGTCATATGGATTCAGAACAGCTTGAAAAAGTGGGTTATTTAAATGTCTGTTTTGAAAGTTTCATCTTAAGGAGTTTTTATACTTCTTTTGATTTCTGCTTGTCTGAGTATATAATGATTGTCACCATCACAAATTATGATTTAAAGGGGACAGTGGCAGGAGACTGTACATATCATCATCTGAAAATTCCTAGTAGGGTAGACCATCCTGGTCTGCCTCTTCTTTTCTTTGCTTCCTCCTCCCCACCTTTTTCTCCCTCCTTGAAATTCTGGTATTTGGAATCTATGATATTTATTTAAGCCCTGGCAAAAAGTGGTGGGACACGATTTTTTTTTTTTTTTTTTTTTTTTTTTCCTTTGCTACAATTAGAGAACCAATGGAAAACAGAATTATTCACTCCATTCCCTACCCTCTCTTCCCCATATCAATTTACAGCACTATACTTACCTCTGGACTTGATATATATTTCACAACAGATCATTCGGCACAACAGATTTCCTAAGTGTTTTTGAGCTGGTATTGAAATTTACATCTTGTGCCCAGCCCACCCCCCCACCTTTGCTAAATTTGTACACTCACACGTTTTTTGTTTTCTCCTATTTTTTCCTTTTAGATATAACAACTTTCTGCAATTCCCTTCTTTGCAGTAGTCAGCTTTCATAGGAGATGATTACCCCGAGAGATCACTGTTTCTCATGCTATTTGGTGTCTCTCTGTTTATAGGCATTAGTCACCTGCCTTTAAATCTCTATCTTGTGTGGTACCATTTGCTTTTTCAAAGCAGCTACAAACTCTCTGGTGTTGGGACTACCAGGATGTTGCATAACACTTGACGCCGTCAAGTCCTGTCCCAAAATCTTCATTCAACTTAGCCAAAAATAAGGCATATGATCAGCCAAGTTAGAGTTTCAAGGCCATTCCTAAATCAGTTTTGGAATTTGGGAAATTGTCCTCTGTATGGGGTTTTCAGGAACGTCTAGGTACATTTGTAATAAAAAACCTCAACAAAACAGGTGACAACACAAAAAAGTATTTTAATGCAAAATTCCTCCAATTCCCCACTTACCTAAAATGATCTAAACAGGTTTTAAATCACTCCATTAGAACAAAATAATGAAAATGACGTCTTTCATGCAGGAATGAGGCCGACCAAATAGTAACTTGTCAGACATGCAATTCACTCTGGTTGAAAATCACCCTCAAGAACACTAAAAATTAATTGATGGCAGAATCAGGATCACACCTGAATCTACACTTTCTCTAAGAATGAAAGACATAGAACCAATTAGAAGTTAAAATGAAAGAAAGCCTGTGATTACTATAAATTAGTGTGGGTTCACCCAAATCCCACATACTTATCCACTCCCATATGTTTTTAGAGACAAAGTTTCTGCGAAGCACAATACCCACTTTTTTTGTCACCAAGTTATAGCTGCAAACAGGAAGCCAAATGCTGAGTTTCTTCCTTGCTCTTTGCAGTAGCAAATTGCAATTTGCAAAAGGTTTTTGATAACATTTGGTGTTAATTGGTCTTAAAAATGTTAATCTCCCAAATCACTGTGATCTTAAAGACACATGTAAATTATCTCAGCACGTAAGAGCAAAAGCTCAGATTGCATGGAACTTCTCAGGATATAGGTTCTTTCAATGTACAGCTAAAAGATATCAGGGTGATTTACTGTTCTTGATCTCTCTCTCTCTTGTGTGAAAATTAACAAAGCCAGCATACACTATATTTAACATACATAGATAACATAGTTTTAGATGTTGAAAACATTTTCAATGTACAGCTAAAAGATATCAGGGTGAGTTACTGTTCTTGATCTCTCTCTCTCTTGTGTGAAAATTAACAAAGCCAGCATACACTATATTTAACATACATAGATAACAGTTTTAGATGCTGAAAACATAAAAATACATATTTTCTAACTAAAACTATAGCAAATGAATTTTTGCTTTCAGCACCAGAGAATGATCTTCCTTCACTTATCCCCAAAATGGTGGACACTTTGGGGGTATAGAAGCTGTCCTCCTTTATGATATACTGACCATGAAAGTACTGTACAGAATCATAGAATCACTTAGGTTGGAAAAGACCTTTAAGAGCATTACGTCCATGTCCTTAAGCACCACCTATACAATCTTTTAAATATCTCCAGGGATGGTGACTCAGCCACTTCCCTGGGCAGCCTGTCCCAATGTTAATCCGATCTAAACCTCCCCTGGCACAACTTGAGGCCATTTGCTCTTGTCCTATCACTAGTTACCGGGGAGAAAAGACCGTCCTCCACTTCACTACAACCTCCTTTCAGGTCGTTGTAGAGAGTGATCAGGTCTCCCCTCAGCCTCCTTTTCTCCACAGTAAACAACCCCAGCTCCCTCAGTCACTCCCCATCAGACTTGTGCTCCAGACCCTTCACCACCTTCGTTGCCCTTCTCTGGACCCGCTCCAGCACGTCCATATCTTTCTTGTAGTGAAGGGCCCAAAACCAAACACAGAATTCGAGGTGTATAGACTTAACCACTAAGACACCGTAAATGTGACATGGAGAAATCATCACTGTCATAAGCATTTTGGGCTGATATTCCCAAGAGTAAATGAGAATTACAATGGTTTGTTACATGGACTCTCCCCCATTAGGATCTAACCAAGCCTACCTACAACCCAGTTAGCACAATTTCATTGTAGAGAAATAACATGGCTTGTTTAGCTGTTTGTCCATTATAATAGTTATGAAAATGAGATCAGGGTTTTTTTTCTTTTGCTTGAGAGAGTAGTGCTCTCTCCATTTTTGCTGATGTCTGCAGAGACTTCCATTCTAGCAGAACTTATATCTGTTTTACTTACTGCTCTCAGCTCATCCAGTTTCATTTCACTGGCGCTTAATCAAGTTCCTCATTAAATATAAAATATGCACCATCATTTGAGAGATCCACATATCTTTTTCCATAGTTTTCTACACTGTTTTTCACTTGCTATTTTACAACTGTGCTCAAACGTCAACATTTATTTTCCTATACTTCACCACAGACTTTCTTACCTTAGCTTCTTATTACTGCTTCTAAATTCCATCTCCTCCTGTTTTGAAGCCAGCCTCAAAAAAGCACATATTTCCCACAGACGCTATTGCCTGGCTCTAAAGCTGCATATGCTAGAAAAGCAACTCAAACAAATGAACAAAAAGCCCCAACTCAACCACCCCAAAAAAAGGATATATTAAAAAATAGGTTGGCTTCGCATCAACCCAAGATGAGCCCAAACTGTAGCCTCCCCCGTCTATCCATAGAAACTGCTCTTTATTCTCACCTCTCATGGATCTACCTGAATACAGAACTTGACTTCGCCATGCTTATTGACATTGATTAATACTTCATTGTCTATAGAGCCCTATTAACTTCTGCATGACGTGATTGAGGGTATAGAACTGGTCCTTTACTTTTAATCTTCATGGGAAAGATTTGCAAGATTTGACCACCTCTAAACTGCTATGTTTACTCCAGGTAGTAGGACAGCAAAAGTAATAAAGACTTTAGGCTTCCAGAGCTAATAAAAAAAAAAAAAATAAAATTAAAGTTTCACAATTAGAATCACATGAACACAGAAATTTAGAAATAACATGCAATTAATTCTAGCAAGAAATCTTTCTTAAATTTTAGTTTATAAGAGGATAATATCTGAAAGCATCATTAAGGTTTCTGCAGATTTCCAGGTTAGATGTATTAATGCAGCTTGGCAGATAAGCAAGCCTAAAAATCCTTTGAGATTCTGAATCTCAGAGCTAGCTACAGTTTTCATAATGAAAAAATTGAAAACATATTTTATGTTACAGGTACATTTCAGATTAAAGACATTTAAAGTTAAATATATTTTTAAATACTGTAAGTTAAACTTGCTTTTTAATAGAAAAAGTGAAACAACAGCTACTTCAAGTGCTATTGGGTTATTCACATTTTGTTGTGAAACTACCGCACATCTACTCCCTTGAATCAGGTTATCTTCCTTCTTTTTGAGGGATTGAGCGGTAAAGGCTGCTCTTCCAGGCTATCACAGTGTCTGGGCAATGTCAGTAAGCATTTGCAGGTATACATAAAAGGTTCAAAGTTGTGTTTAATTTAGTTGCAGAAATAAATCAGTTTGACCTTTATCAGACTTTTGGGTACAAGACAGGGCAAATTTCTCAGTGGTTGGTTCATCATGTTCAGCATGGGTACCCCAGTACTTATACGTGGTGCCCAGTTCTGCTAGCCACAACTCATTAAGATGATCAAGCATAGAGGCTTCAGAGGAGAGGTACAAGAATGGCTGAAAGACAAGTTATTGTAAAAGACCCAGGAGCACAAATTGTAAAGGGAAGGTTAAAACCTGATTTACTCAGAGGCTATAAGCACGTACACATGAAAACCAGAAAACTGCTAAAGGATAGCTCTTCTAGCAAGTATATATAGCAAGAAAATTTCAAATTAAAATTAAGAAATACACATAACTTAACACAGTTTTGTAGTTAATCACTGGAACAATTCATGAAGAGCTATAGTGGATCACTGGAAAATAAAATTAACTAAAACCTGAATGTCTCAAATTGTGACCTCCAGCTCAAATTCCAGAATTCTGTCATATACAAAGCTGTAACAGACAGTCCAGCTGTCTTTTCTGGTCCTACAGTTTCTTCAACCTACAGCATACTACACAGACAAATTAGGATGAAGAGGAGACCTGTTTATTTAGACTTTCTTATCTTATACCAGGTTGTTAAATTAAATTTAGATTAACTAGCAATATTTTTACTATAAAGAAGATGGTCTCAGTGTTACTTCATGAATTTGATAAAAATAAGGCCACAATATCAATCAGATTACTGGATTCAACACACATTATTAATTTTGACTTAATCAGTCACAGTTCAGATATATTGATCCTAGGACACTGTAAAATCCATATGAAGGCAGCACTATAAAATTACTCAAATCATATGATACCACCTGTAGCAGAGGGTGAAGTAAAAAAATAAAAAACCAAAACCACAACCTAATCAATAAAATCCAACAAAAAACCCCCGACTTCACTTCAATGCATTGACCAGGCTGCATATGGGGCACATGAAAAATTAAGCAAATTAAGCATATACTGCACAGGCAGAGATATTTTTGTGACTTTAGCCATTATAAGAAATAGTTTAAGAAAATAAAGCTGATGTTTTAAAGACCTTTGTATCAGGACAACATGCTCACGTACAGAAAATAAAGGAACAGGCTGCCTACTAATAAAAGCTTACATTTTATCCACTGACCAAAAAAAGCCCAACAGCCATTAAAATGATGCAGTTCTTCAACTACCCCATAGGGCACACTCAGATTTAATGTGGACACCTGACCTAATGTACTGTACAGTTATGCCAGGTTTAAGAAAGTTGCTTTGCCTCTTTCTAAGATGCTGTATTGGAAGAGCTAAGCGAAGGAACCTTGCACACAAATGAAGGGTTGCTGAGGACATTATGATAACCAGAAAAGTGCCATTGATTTGTCACATGGTAAGAAGCTGACTCTATGTATGCACTAATGTATATCACAAATGTCCACTACCTAGTAAATTCTAATAAGCCAAAAATCTGCTATGAAGATACTAGGCTTTATTTAATTGCGACAAAAGTTTGGCCTAAAGGATTAATCAACTTTTTCGTTTACTTGTGAAGCTGGCTCCTGTGGGTCAGTACTGCCTGCGTGATGTAAACATCCAACCACAATTAGCTATTTGAGGTACCAAATTCTGAAGTAAAAAAGCAAAGATATGAAAAACATTCACACGTCATATATTAAGCCGATGTCAAAGTACTGCAGTAGGCTTCAGAAAAAAGTCCCAGACTTCCATAAGTGTGTTCAAGTATCACTTGTATGAACAATTATTCCAGTTGTGTGGGTTCACTTAATGTAAAAGTACCTTCAAGAAGCCACCTAAATATGTAATTGGTCTTTTGTACATACAATTACTGTGATGTGTACACTGAAACAGCTCTCTAAAATACAAACAGTTAATAGAAATTATAGGAGCAAATATTGTGCACTGGGGTTTAAAAAATGAGAATCCCATTTTAGAAATCCAAATGCCAAAATGACTGTTCAGATACAAAGCAGGTTTATAACCATGATACTCAACTTTTAAAAATGGATCTCGCAGTACTATTTAAAATAAAGCAATAAAACCAGCCTTGTACTCTATCAATATTTCTTGTTTTCATTTGCATTCTGCTCATTTGTGCAGCCCCATTTCACGTTAGCTTTTTTTCCACACACATAGCCATGTTAATGTCTTCATGGATTTGTTTATAATAACCTTTAAATCCTTTTCTTGTCATTATTCTGCATGGCCATTCTGTTGTATATACACTCTTTACTTTGGTTCATTGCCTACACATTGATTATTTCACATTTGTCTACGTTGAACACTGAACAGTATTTTCCACTTCCTAGTCCAGCCATTAAAAAATATCCAAATCCATCTGGATAAAGTTGGTTGCTTTCCTCTTAGTTATTAGTTATATATTTAATTTTGACAGCGTTAGCAAAACATCAAAGTCAGTCACAGAGAATTTGGTATTCATCAGAGAAGTGATCGCAAAACCAACCTCCTGCTTGAATACTGTCATTTTCAGTAGTAACATTCACAAAATGGTAATCCTGAAACTGCTGACTGAGTTCTCTATGCTGACTATAAAAGACATCTCGCATCCTGTAAGATGTGAGACTAAGAGGTATTAATATGAAGTAACAGTACGAGATTGCAGAACATCAGCTATGCTGTACTAACTCTGTATGCAGCTCTTGTCCTAATGTATTTCAAAGCAAACAGGACCTAGCTTTCCCCCTTTCATTTGTGAAATGGCATAGGGAACTGGATTTTTATTTTTTCAATATTTGATTCTATCTGCATTAATTAAGGTATTACTAATCTCACAATTCCAGCAATAGAGAAATAAAATAACAACATGCCAAAACCCGTGTTGCTCTCTGGTAGTTCAGAACACTATCTCTGAGAATGCTGAGGCATGCTGGATTGACTGGTGTGTGGATAAAACCTGGGCTAATCTGTATACTACTCTGCACATGAATCAAATAATACTGAAATACTGTATCTGTGGTGTCTGTGCATGATACTAAGGTCCAACTGCCTTTCGGCCTCCCTTAGCTTTAATTTGCCAGTAGAAAACAGTCTCTTTCTAATCTTCCTAGGCTTTTCATAATCCTGAAAGTGATGTGAATAAAGCCTGGTCAGCTGTGTCTATTTTTTAAGTAACTGCTTTTATATTTAAGCTGCAACACCTTTTGAAACCAATGAGGTAGGTAGCCTGCGTATAGCGTATTAACTACAATTTAAAGACCAGTCTAAACATCTCCCATCTATTTTCTCCAATGCTTTTAGTATCAACTGGTCAAATTTCATCTTTCACTCTTAAAGTCACTGGCCACAGTACTTTTATAGTCTTCCCTCTCGACACTCACTTTCAGCAATGTTAAAGGCAAAGGCAGGGACTATGAGAAAAACAGATTAAAGCCATCATAAGATGCTCTCAACAATCTGAATTTCTGTGGTGGGCCCAGTTATCTACTGCAGATACAAGGCAATTTTTAGGAGACAAGTGTCCTCTTGAAGTGTGCTACCCTCAGGTTTTCCAGAATACCACCTCCCATTTGCAACCTTCCCAGTTACTGAGCAAAACCACCCATTTTTGCAAACACAATGCCCATAAACATATTGCTTCATCCATAAATATTGGTATCATCTCCAAATTCCAGGTTCCTTGTGTCCATTCCCAATACCACTTCAACACTCCCCTGAATGTTGCCAAACTTAGGAAAAACATTGAAAATGCTATCGTTTCTATTGTATCTCTGTACTATTAGCCGCTATCTCTTCCTCCTCAGCTGAGTAACTGGAACTCGGGCAGTTCACAGAGGCAGTTTTACATCCCATCCCTTATGCATTTGAAAGGAAAATCCAAACAAATGCAGCTGTGCTTTTATCAGTCTTTAGAGAACTGATTTTTCTCTTTAATAAAGATAAGAATATGTGTGAAAAAAAACATGAAGTTAAGTAATACAGAAAATGTAATTTTAACAGATTAAAAATTTAATTTGTAAATATTGCCTTTGGGCTGATAGCTTCTGTATGAGGCGTAATGCAGCACAATTTACAGTGATGGTTACAGATAAACCTTTGGAAACTGAGAGTCAGAACTGCTGCTGGAAGCATCACCAATTAGTAGTTTATTTTGCACAGTCTATACCATCTAACATATTTCTAATGCAGACCAGAAATTTTGGGGAACTGAGTGAACAGATTAAAGCAGCTTAAAAAAAACAACAAAAAAAGAAGCTTAAAAACATTTAAAAAAAAAACAACCGTAAAGATTATCAGTTCTCTGCCCTCCATAATTATTTCTTAATTTTCTTTTCTCCACCCTTCTTGCTCTACAAACATTCAAGTCAAATGCCCATCTTAAAGAACTGCCTGTTCTAGGTAATATGATCATTAAAGTAATGCATTTGCCTTGGACATAGTAATAGTGAAAAAAATACAACGAAATTTAGGAATCACTCATCTTGCAACACTGGCAATCATCACACTGTACCCAAAAGCATTAAGCTATTACAAATTTAGTCACTATGACAAAGATATAGAAAACCAGAAAATAGATAGAGAAACAAAAGTAATGAGAAAATGCAGGTGGATCAGGCATTTATCATTTGCCTACTGCTGTTTTTATTTCAGGGTCTTGGCTGCTATTGCACCATGCAGTGTGCCCCAGCTCCCCCTATTTATAAAAAAAAAAAAAACCCAAAAAAAAACCAAACAACAATCATTTAATAACTATTTCTATTCTTGCTTTAGCTTTCTGAATGTTCCCCACGGCCCCTTCAGCTCACAGGAAAACTTTAACCAGCCATCCAGTATCATCTGTACCATTTAGGTACTTAATCTTTGGGTTATGGACTGACCACTCACTTGGAGCTTCACCGCTCTATAGGCACTGTGGCAATGCATGAACGAATGGGGTTCAAAGTCTGACAACACAAAGGGAAAATCTGACTAAATTCCACTCTACTAGTGTAGAACATCATTTCCAAAGCAAGAATCATTTTTATTTTATTTATATTGCCAGCCAGAATGTTTACTGGGAACAGAGGTAGGAGGAAGAAATATTTTGCCAGTGATACAGGAAAATAGCAATTTATATTTTACAGCTGATGAATATTCACCCCTAGAGGTTATATGAGAGTTGGATGAGTTTTCTTTTAGGGAAAAATAAAAGACAATTCTGCAATCGAAAACATATTCCCACTGTGAATAACATTCACCTTGTAATGCCCAAGAGAAAACATTTCATTTTTTCAATTAATCTGACCTTTATCAAGAGCTAGCACAGAAGAAATGCTCTCATGGAACTACGTACTCGGAGTCAGAGTGAGAAGCACTGTAGATCTGTAGACAGTGTACTATACAAACTGATGTTTAAAAGGTGCTACCGTATGCACTGTGGAACTGCTGCTTATTTACAAGGGTGTACACAGTTCTTGACCATACTGTTCACCAGAAGCTTCATGCCCAAAAGAAAATGAGATGACTTCAAGTGCCAAGGAGAAGTGCTGAGGAAGCCCTCCCTGGGTAGAACGCTCCTCAAAGTCGTATCTTTCTAAGCAGGACACACTTAAGCCTCAGTACCAATTTTTTTCTTCCCGCTGGTAGGGATCTGAACTACAAAAAAGCCTGCCCAAGAGTAAAGCCTGCTGTCACTCACACAGTGGAGCGCTGGCTGGGGAACCAGACTTAGAACTGTTTTCAAAAAAAAACCTACCTGTAGCCACATGGACTAGAATGTCAGTATTGGGTGGTTTTTTTTATTATTATTCCCTCCTAATAACAATCAAGAGTGAAAAAGATGAGGGCTAAGTCTGAAGGTTAATCACTTTCACTAGCTAGAACCACACGCTTAACAGAATTTGGGTTGAGAGGTGGGAAAATTAAAGGAAGCTCCAGACACAGAAGGAAGGAAGGATTACTGGACCATCATGAACTCAGAATCACCTCAAGCTAAAATACAGCCTACAGGGTGTTCTGAGAGCACACTGATTGCTCTGAGAATAGAGGGACCAGTCCAGAGAGAAGGAAAAAGCCTAGATACTGATTTTGCTGTAAATGACCCAACATTGTGCTAATGTAGAGCACTTGGTTATTTTTTATTTAGCTATTTTCAAGTGCATCTTATCTTCCCTCTCCCCCAGTATCACCACAATGCATTTTTTTCTGGTCTGCTGAGGTGCATCAACATGGACATCTACCTCAGCCATCAAAATGTTCACCTTCTATTTGAAAACCCTATTTTATTCTAAAAATACCATAAAGTCCTAAGTGTGAATTCCACATAACCCCACCTGTGTTATATCGGCAAAGACAAAAAGGTTGAGTTTAATTAGGCAGTGTTCCTTTAGGGCTGTTTTCTTTTAAAAAGGACATCTGTTTCAGTCATTCTTTACCGTTTTAGGAATATCAGCTTTCAGTATTAAACTATTTTGGAAAATTATGAGAACACAAAGTCTACTCACATTGATTGAGGGTGCATACTCTGAAGTAACAGATCTTCCTTTCAAAGGCTGAAATTATCAATCTGAAAGTCAATTTTAAAAAGTAAAATTGGAAAATGAGAAATTCCGCTAGAAATTCAGATATTTTTCTCATTAATTCTTGACTGCAACCTGTGTAACTGATTGCAAAAAAGAGAATACCTAGTAAAGAAGCAGAGACATATTGGAATCAGGGATCTACATCTGTGAGAAAGCTATTAAGCAACAGGTCATGCTGCACGTATTTTGTAAGTTTATTGCCTTCCATTCAATCTTACATTAAATTTACTTTACCATAAATTGAGACTACAGGATTCCGCAGGATCAACCCCTAACAGCAAATGTATAATAGCATGTGCAAATGCTGTCAGTGCCATAGTTGCCAAGTCTTTTTGGCTAGAAAGCCTAAATTGACTCATAAGTACTGCTATTCCCAGCCAAAAATAAGTGTGTATTGCCTTACATTTTCCTTTCCACATTTCTCATAGACATTTACATTTATATCAACACATAATGAGTAGAGGAAACACAAAGACATTCGAACAGAATTTTCTTTAGCTTGTCAAAAATGCCTTTTTCTCACTTTTTCCTCACGTTAACATTAATTGGAGCTGGGCAAAAATCCCCACATTAATAGCAATATAAGTAGCACTAGTACATTAGATTTAATTAGCATCTAAACTAAAGATCCTACACCCCGCAAGCAATTTCCACCCAGAAAACATTTTGTCTGACAACCAAATACAGCCACTTCTGATGTGGCATAGGGCAGCATTTCCAGGTGAACAAGAATAAAGGGGAGAGGACATAAATTCAACCAGAGGGGCAAGGATCAGGTAAGCAGGTCACATTAAGACTAATTAGGACAGAGAGGCAAACATTGCCCTCCTTAGGAAAGCAGCCTTCCCTATGAATAAAATCAAAACATTCGTCAAAGATAATTGAAATCATGTTTACTGCATAGATTCATAAATCTGAAATGTAGAGCTGCACAGACACCATTCAATCCTGGTAACATCATAATAAATCAAAAGACCAGTAACTTGAAAGTCCTTTATGCTTTTTAGAATAACCCAAAGACTTCTTCGCAGCATTTGTTTTTTCTGTCTTCCTTTATTTCTCTGTCTTGTAGAATGTGTGTTGCCATCTATATTTAACAGCAAATGCAAAATACAGACAGTCATATAGACCAGAAAGGCTAAAGTTTCTTCTTGTTCTTCTGTTCCCTTCGGCTCACTCCAATACCTCCACCCCCTCCCTGGCTCTTGTTTTTCTCATCTCCATGCTGTTTCATTTATCCTCCTTTCCTCAGTCCCCTGTTGTTCCTCTTTCTCATCTTTCAGCTCCACCTCGTCTCATTCCAGCTCCTGAGTTCTGATCTCCTATTTTCAAAAATACCAGACAGGAAGGTACTAAAAAAAAAAAATCAAAAGCTCTTGGTAAAGCTGCTGTTCTCTAAAGTACCTAACTGGACATTGTACTAGTTTTATTTTAAGATATTTTTTTTTTTTCTAGGACAAATCCAAGCAGCTCTCCTTTTTCTTCTAATGTGAAGATTTTTTTAATCTAAAAATTGTCCAAGTTACAAAGCATTATTACTCTTTTTTAAAGAATATGGACATTTGTAGCTCTGCTGATGGAAGAAGATTTGCTAATACAAAATAACACAACTTTATCAGTGATTCATAATCTTTTCAGTTAAGCTATGCCCATTAGTCACATCCTTCCTTTTTTTTTTTTTTATGTTATGGAACTACAGAGCTAATTTTGACTCTGGGTCAAAACTGAACAGGCTGATTTTCCCAGGTCACAGTTCAAGCCAGATTTTGGGGAAATAATTCTTTTAAACATGGTTCTGGTTCATTTATGGTCCTGGTTTGACTTAGCTTCCCATTCTAGTTTTTGATGAATGATCTCAGAATCGTTTCTTTGACTCTCTTGGTAAGAAAACAGAACCAAGTATCCCATCATAAAGGACTTCAAATGGATTTAGCATTCAGTTTTCTATCAGAAATATGAGCGCATTTGCATGCCTAGCTTGGAAATAGCACATGTCAATTAAGGGAACTGTCCACTTCCACATGAAAATGCCCAATTTGTGCATGCAGTCATGGTAACTTGCTTGAAAAACCTGGCTTTGCTTATACTATGCCTTAAAGCACATCTTTTAAAGCACATCTGAGTATAAGATTCTTTAAAGATTCTTTTTCAATGGGGTTTTAGAGGTTTGGTTTTTATTGTTTGTTCATTTGTTTTTAAGTGGTTGCATCACACAAGTATTAACCTCCATAGCCATACTAAATCACTGTGATCTAAGAAAAATTTTATTTCCTAGTGATTTTTGAGTACCTCAAATAACGGGCCTTGAGATAATCAAAGTAGTGCAAGAGGAAAGATAACAAAAAGTTTAAAAAAAATAAAATATCCACAAACACGGAGGAAAAATCCTAATAGTCTGCCGCAAGTTTTTTTGGAGAGCTTGTGCATACCATAATGTATGTCATATGTATCATAATTTTAACAGGTACTAAACAGAAATAAGGAGCAAAACAGGATTTCAGAGTATTTTTAAATGGGCATTGAATGTCTCTCTAGATATGTTGTACAAAATAAGGTTTTGGACTGTTTTTTCCTCACCATCCTGAAGTAAAGGTTGCTTTTTCCCAGGAGGGCGTGCAGGGAGAAAGTATGTTAAGGATCACCTACAGCTGTAGAAGTGGCACTATATGCTGCAGCTCTTTGTGTACTGTCAGTTCGCTATGACAACTGATATCTGTGATGAGGATGAACTCTGACATTGTCAGACAGCAAGGACTTGAGTTTGCACAGACTTCTGCCACTATTTGAGACTGATAAGATTAAAACTGCTGTGATTTTGTTTTGATGGGAGCTACTGTACAAGCGCATTGCATTGTCTCCAGGGCAGGGCTGTGCATTCCTGGGTACGATGGGGAAGGAGAGGAGGATGTGTTGTGGTACAGAGATGCTGTTTTTCTAAAACTGAACTCAGAAGCATTGAAGAGCTGGGGATATTATGAATACAATAATTTTTAATGCATGGCATTAGAATTGCATACTGTCCAGTGAAATTTCAAAGTAGCCAGGTGAATGGGATAATCAGATAAAGAAAAGCATGGGTAATACAAAACATATGTAAATTAGGATGCATATTATCTTAGGAGAACAGAGCATGAGAGCACATGAGCATAACAAGAAAGGTCCTGCTGAGCACGCACAGAGAAGAGATCCTCCAGCTAGTGCCAGCTGCAGCCAGGAGAGTCAAACACCACACCACTGTAGGAATGCAGCTATCCTGTTCCTGGACATCCTGCAGTACAAGCTGGCCACCTTCGCATCGCGCAGCCCATTAATCCACAGTCTTGATACCCGAGTGTTGACAATGCGTATATATCATTATGGCATATCGTATCTTACCAAAAGCACAGCCAGCAAATGGGGAAAAGAAAGCACTAACACTACCTAAGCTCTGGTTAATCTTTCGGATCTGATTCTTTCAGAACAGACAAGTCAACTGTTAGTGAAAGTTTGTGAAAGGACTAGAAGAACTCCAGAGAAGTCAACAAGCCTTTGAACTAATTCATGATTATATATACTGCAAAACATAGACCAAGATGCTTGGGACTGGTAGGACTGGGCAGATTCCTGTTGCTTTACTGTTTTCTTATTCCTTTAGCTATACTGTATGATCTTCCCCTTATTTTTCAAAATGGGAAGAAATACAAGACTGGAGGGGATTTCCTGCGTAACCAAGTGTAATCTCCTGCCACCCATAGGAACAATAACATAGAAACCCTTTTATTCCCATTTATGTCTTCAGGATATGGACTGGCCCTTCTTTGAGTTGCAAAGTGTTCCTCAGAAAAATACACTCCAATGCTGAAAAAGCCAGAGTCAATTTAAAAAAAAAAAAAAAAAAAGGAGAGAGAAGTAATACAGATGGTCCAGGCTGCCAACACCAAACACGTTATGACCTATGTCACTTGCTTATAGATTACTCCAAATCTCTTACCTCTGTCTTTGTGGCTAATGGCCTGGAATAAAAAATTCTCATGTTCAGGCATAAAGGCAACAAGCAATCCTACAGAGAAAATTAGTAGTCATGTCTATAACTTCTCCTCTGGACTTCCACATGTCAGGTCTGTAGGTTTTCTATGTTTTTCTGTTGTTACAAGTGAATCCACTCACAGCCACCTAAGGAACAGCTGCTGTCAATCCCGTCCAGCATTGTGGGAGCTCCCCCCAAGTAAAGAGCTATCAGAAAGGCAGTGCTGTATGGCAGCTTTGGCTGCTGACCTGCGAACACAACCGATCCTAAGGAACAATACATAAGGCTATCTGAAGCTTTCTTTGGCATTTATTGAATAATTAAATGATAATTAGATCAGAAGCATTATTGCAGACCTCATAGTCACTAAACCAGGGCATTTAGAACAGGCTGGTTAAACGCCATCTCTCTCTAGAAGCTTATGCAAGGAAAGGGTAAAAACTATTACTGCTATCAATATTAGAAATAGCGCTGCTTGTTCAGGTGGTTGTAGCCGAGATATATGGTTTTGTTCTTACATGTCTTAGGTTCTTCTCCTGCTAATGATTTATGACAGGGATTTTTACGTAGGCATGAAACTATTCACTATGACAGGAGATGTTCTAGGTACAACTGCCCCAACTCAGGACCATTATAGTATCAGTAACATTTCTCTGTATAGTTCACAGAAATGTTTTTTTCCTGGTTATTTATTTATTTATTAGCTCCCAATACTACATCAGTGCCTCAGAAAACCAAATGTCTACTGAATCTGTACGGGTAGAATTTTGCTTGACAAATGGTCTGCAGTTGTTAGAAAAGCATGTTGACTTTTAAAGAATTGAGAAATTGGCTCTGGCAAACTGCAGTAAAAAATACAGTTTTCTCTGCGTTGATTTTTCAATATTTAATGCGTATTCAGAATACAACCTCAATGCCACGCTATGCTCTATAGATGTGATATATGATTACACAACTGTGACTGAGAAATGATGTATGAAATAAAAATCCCTGAACAATGCATAGGGAATACAGAGTCTGTAAGCTACTGCATGCGCTGGTAGCTGCTTTTTGTTGCACTTGGAAATAAGAAGGCAGCCAGTGCATTTCAGTAAGGATCCAAACATCAACTATATTAAAAACCTTTCAGAATAGACAAACGTCCTCTTTAATGTGTGTTATGCATTGTAAGATAATGCTGAACAAGAGAGTCATTTGGGATCTTTGTTCAACCTGGGAAGGCATGATGCGGAGTATCTTTTCTAATCCCCCATACAGGGCCGAGAGCCGGCGGCTCTATGCCAGCAGCACTCCCAGGCCAAGCCCGGCCCCTCCATCTTGTACCAGCATTTTTGCCCATTTGCAGCAGTAATCGAATCAGAGTGGCAACGCTTTACATACTTCTGGTACAAGCCTAAAACACAGAGCAATAGGAAATTAATTTCACTGTGACTGCAGGCATGTTACTGCAAGTTTTCCAACTTCAGCTCTCAGAAAAAAAAAAAAAGGCAAAAAGAAAACAACCCCTTGTCTCT
Organism: Cariama cristata; assembly: GCF_000690535.1. Taxonomy (NCBI): domain Eukaryota; kingdom Metazoa; phylum Chordata; class Aves; order Cariamiformes; family Cariamidae; genus Cariama; species Cariama cristata. The sequence goes on along the minus strand of NW_009628323.1, from coordinate 24,477 downwards.
TGGTCTCTGTCTTTCTAAAGACAGAAATGAAGCCAGCATAGCAGAACCTATTCTTTACGTATCAAAAAACCAGTCTCACCAGCCAGCATCCAACTTGTTTCTCCCAACCACAGGGAAGAAAATATTGGGCATCTAAAGTTTTTAATCAGATTTTAGTTGGAGTAATCAGATGAGTCATAATTGAAGCTGCCTATGCAAGTTTTGTCTTCCTTGAAAAGTTCCCTAAAAGTTGCTCTTCTGAGACTCGTATACCTTCTCCTGCATTGTCAGCAAAACCCTGCCCAGACCTTGTGGCTATGCTGTTAAAGTTTACCTGCCTTTGCATTATCTCTGCACTTCTTATAACAAATGCATCAGCAATTTCTGCCTTCAGCTTCGATTTCTACTGAGGAGACTTCTACTTCCTTCCATATGCTTACAACACCTGTGGAAATGGTGGAAAATTTTCACTTCTGTGAAACAAGCTGATCTTCCTGCCTCTCCCCTTCCACAGACCCCCAAATGTCAAAGCCTTAGCCTTCCCCCTCCCTTCGCACACTTACCCAGCAGCACCCAGCACAGAGCATGGCCAGACCTGTACCAACAGCCCAGGGATGGCAACAGGCCCATGGGCAGTCTGGGTGGGACAAGTGCAAGTGAGGTGACAAGCTGGGTGCAAGGTTAGTCAGGGAGCTCCAGGTGCTGGCCAGGGAGCAGGGCCAGGGGTGGCCAGGGTTGCCCCCGGGCCAGCAGCTGCGTGGGCAGGGGAAGACTCGCAGTGCCCTGACAGCGACAGTGGCGCTTTTTCTCCATGTCAGCAAAGGAAGAATATTCTAAAAATAAGCATCTCCTAATAAGAACAGGATCTTTAATTCTGATTCCAATTGTTCTATCGGCATCGTTTCATGGATGTGATTGTAAAGTGTAAACAAATATAAAAATTATTAGGTATACTTACTGTACAGAAAAGAAATTATTTTTGTCTAGGTGGGGCTGGAAGGGGATAAACAAATCCACAGTGCTGCTGCACGGTCTTTACATACTGGTGGAAACGTGGTTGGAAGTTCAGCAGTGATAAAAATACCAAACTTTATTAACAGCTGCTTTGCTGAATGCAGAGTTTGTGTACAATTGTTCACAAAAAACCTAGCACCAGCAGACAGCATTGGAGAGGACCCCGAAATAGGATTAAATTGGGGTCCAATCAGTGTGTGGATATTAAACCAGATTCTCTAATAATCTGTTGTGTCTTGAACGCCACCATAATCCTTCATACGGTCCTGCTGGAAGAGCACAGTTTATTGTGTATATCCTCTTTAGCAAAGGCTGCCTACTGGAGAGGCTGCATCAGTCCACATGGTGAACACACTACTGCCATTCAGATGGGATCAGAAACACAGTGTCGGTATTATCATTATTATTCTTTTAATGATAACTTCTCAGGATGCTATTAATAACTAAAACAATAGAATCATTTCACATAGTCCTCCCAGCAGCTGAGTACTGGGACCCCTGCAGTAACAGCCCAGCAGCGCGCTGTGCAGAACAAGCCCAGTACGGAGCAAGGGAAGTCACAGCGTGAGCTCTGCCGTGTTGCCCACTGGCGCCACTACCCCTAATGCATTCACCCAAATCACAGAGTAGAAAAAACTCATACCTGCCACTTCAACAGACCACTGCAGAGTTGAACAGATTCAAACGTTTTGCCTGCAGACTGGCACGGAAAAACAAAACAATTTTAAAGCTTTTGTGTTTTGCTAACGGCATTCTCTGAGCTCTCGCGTAGCTCAGTAAACGGTCAAGATTCTCAGCTTTTTTTGTCCATAAAAGACCTATTAATTCAAAATCAGAGTAGACAATGCTAATTCTGTGGTGTCATCCATATGAAGGGAGTTTGTTCAACCCTTTTCTTTACAGAGAAACCCCTGGTCTCTTTTTATTTTTGTGCCTCAGTAGGTCCAAGTCCTCGTGGCTATTCTCTTTAAGTTTCTGTAAGAGGTTTAGATCTTCTTTCTCTGAACTCTACCTGAATTTCTCACATCCGCTTCCTCTCAGTAAAGCACAGATCGCACAGTGGCACTATGTGGAATACATTTCTAATTTTGTCTTCCGTTGAATACTGCTAAGCTGATGAGAACTTCTTAGACATCGGCAGCTTCCACTGACGTCAACTGGAATTGCAAGTTTGCAGTCAATTTAGTCCACTGCAACTAAAAGCACCCCTGGGCCACTGATCTCTAATCATCTTCCTCCCCTACCATTTTCCTTCTCAAATTGCACAGTGCATTCTGCATTTAGGGCACACTAACTCCATATGGTAATGTGACTCATATTACAGATACTGATTGGCAAAATTTGTTTTTTAAACACTTGCCCATTACAAATTATGAGTTTCTAATGATAAATTACAAATATTGGTAAAAGGACTGGCAAAAGACCAGTCATTGTTATTTAATTATTCTAATATCAATCAGAATTAAGCTTCCAAATTCTGATGAGTTATGGAATAATAGCCATTAGTTACTCCATTACGAAGCTATTACTGCATGCTGTTGTTGCATTCTAATTCCCTAAAAGCTCTAATACAGTGTCTGCATGCATGCAGACAGAGCAAGGATATGTGAAAGAGCAGCACAGTAGTCAGAAAGAATACTAAATTAACATACAATGACAGACACCTATGTTTATGGACAGTAGCTTAGAATGTGGAAAATCAAAAATAGAAATTCTTCTTTCAGTAGTACCAGGATGTACCTAACTGAAAAGTCCCACATTAAAATAAAAATAAAGATCAAGTAATTTGTGCAGGAAACTTGACCTTTTAATTTGCTGAGAAAATTACACATACAATATATAGACTACATAAGAAGCACAATGACATTCACAGTCTAGAAATTATACAGCAAATATGATGCCACTGAGATATGAAGGAAAATGATAATTCACAAGGAGGTTTCAACAGAAATAGGATGATATATATTTTTAATGAAATTTCATGAAACAGCTTGGCATTAAGACCAAAACCTGCCATTCAGTGGAACAATAAAGAAATATAAAACAGAGAACTAATTCAAAATATGCAGGGGCTGTGGGAACACAGCTTTGTGATGGGTGTGATGTATGAGTGTCAGCCTCAGAGAAGAAATACCAAAGTAGTAATGGGAGCTGAGGCTTAAGATTTCTCAGTATGTCCATTTCAGTTACAAAAGATTTTTTATGCTTCATTTCAGTCATTATTTAAACATTGTTATTTCTGCAAACATGCCACACTGAGATAAGGTTTCATGCTGTACCACATCAAAATGCAGATTGGTGCAGAACATTGGAAAGTGCCTTTATTGAGGTAACTGTTTATTAAGCCATAGAGGAATTGAAATTGCAAATTCTTAAAGAAAGGGAGGCAGAGGGAGAAGAGGGAGAGATATGTTACGTTCTCTTTAATCATGGGATTTGCACAACATCAGTACAGCTATGATCTAAATAAAGCTTCTAGAGTCATCAGGATATTATACTGTAGCTGCTTCATTTAATCTAATGGTTTCCATTTAGGTAATTTTCATGCATTTTAATGTATTTAATGATCACCTTCCCTTGGCTGATTTACTATCTCTGAAACTATATTATATTTTATCTGCAAGATTTCAGATTCCAGACAACGATATGCAGAGAAAGACCTAGAAAGTTTAGTAAAGATGCTATTTTTCATTCTAAATTCCCATTAATCATGCTATTTTACTAATGTTGAATATAATTTCAATCTGTGGAAAAACAACACTTCAAGAGATTTACAGAGAATGAACTTGACCTAGATTTTGGATTATTTCACTCTAGCAGAAACTATAAATTTTTAGACCCTGACAGGACACAAAGATGAGCAGGAATTGCAATTCTATATTCAGTATTTGACAAATATGTCGTTTAACTCCACAGTTGGCTAAAAAGAAGCCCACTCTCTGAATGGGTTTTGGCTTACCTAGAGAGGGGAGCATGTTCTAGGTGTGATAAGAACCAGTACATGGATTTCTTATGCCTCTGAGCTGCTGCTCAGCGCAAACAAACCTCTATCATATGAGCATAAGCAGCGCAGCCTTCTCACAACAGGCTGGAAATACCTCAGAGGCTCAACGAGGAGAAAACGTCTTCCTTAGCAGAGATCCTCCTTCCTTCCCCTGGCATCATGTGATTCTGGATTGTCCTGACCCGGCAGAGCAGTATCCCCTAACCACCAAACACCAACCAGCTCTCCAAAACTGTTTTATCACTATAATACACATGTGTTTGAGGGAGGGAATAGCATTGCATCAGACATTTTAAAGCTAATTAGAATGCAGAGCTGCTATGACTGCATGTGCAAATGAGGTAATTACAAATGCAAACGACTAATTACATTCACCTGCTTGTGCAGTTACACACTTGTTGGGCAGTTGAAATAATTGTGTGTGCAAATTAGACACACAGCTGGAAGCAGACTTTGCACTAGTAATTATGCACTGAAATTTGAGTGAGGATTTGAAGGGTTTTTGACATATGGTTTTGGGTTTGTATTTTAAAAACACAACCCTGGATTTAAATATGATGTAATTTCACAGGTACTTGAAAAAAAAGTCTGAGTGGTGCAGTAACCTGAAGGATACAAGAAAGCAGTAGATACATATTTCGTGTATACACTTTAGGAATGGAAAAATTTTGCTAAAATTATGAGTGGGGAAAAAGGGAGAAAACAACACCAAATTTTGAATGTCTGGATAGATTTAGCTAGTAGCAGATAATGAGATTGTAAAATTCACACTATGAAATGTATGACAATTAGAAAACTCAAAATGTCTTATAGAAGTTTTAAAGTCCGAATAACTCTACTGTGTGACTGTAGATCTGAACTATATATGGCTAAGATACCAACAGCATGAAGGTTCAAACATACTTAGGCAGGTGATTTAGGGGATCAAGAGTAAAAGAAACAATAAGTGTTGTCCGTCATATGCGTAAAATATGTATGGTCAAAGTTTTTTCGGTTTGGGATTTTTTGGGGAGAAGGGAGGGTGGTTAAATTAAATGCAGCATGTGCTTTTAGACATAAAAAGGGCACTGGATTTAGCAGTAACAGAAACCATTGTTCAGCTTTGTGTTCAAAGACAAACTTGTTCTAGATGCTCTCTCCACTGCTTATTCAGACATTTCAGTAGTTCCTGCAAATAATTTTCTTTATTCTTAACCCTTTGGGATTTATAGTTCTCATATGCTAACCTTTGGTTATTTTAAGTCCAGCTAATCATTCAGCACATATATGCCACAAATATTTACAGCACTCTAAGTATAAAAACAAAAACTCTTCAAGGCACATACAAAGTTCATGGTGATGTTTTGATTATAACTGGAAATATCCAATCTGGACCATTTCTGGATTATCAGTAATAAAATAACTCCTTTGTTGAAACAATAAAAATTTTTCCTGTTTTCTTTTAGTTCCTGATGATATCTGGTCTCCGACAGCAACAGTAGCTACAGCATGTTAATATTTTAACATGTTTCAGAGAAGGAACTTAAAATAAATGACAAAAAAAAAGGTTAGAACTTTTTCCTCAGTCTACAGTGTAGCATCAGCATATGGATGACGACAGAAGCCAGAATCTCCTACTATCACCTCTAGCGGCCTCCCAACAGAAAAGTAATTTAAAACATACGACAGCAAACACCCTACAGATGCCTAAAATTGACAGAGAATGAGCGCAAGAGAGCGCAGAGACCTCCTGAGAACGAGCCTTCACAGATGAGCACTTGCCTGACGCAGTCCTTGAACAGGCAGCAGCAGAGTCACTGTCCATCCATACCACATTGCACTGACAAGTCAGCAATGATTTGCAGTCAACAGCCTCAAATATTGCTAGTTATCTTAACAGCTTCTTTAAAATTAGTATCTTGTTTCTTGATGAGAGCACTATATTAGATATACATATTTCAAGAGACTTGCAAGCTGGGTTTTTGCTCAGCTCTAATGTCTGCTTCATATCCTCTCTCACACATGCACATCCCTCATCAAAAATAATCCATCTCCCTTGAAGATAAGGGGTACTGCATAAAGTGGCCAAGGGCTGGCAGCACGGGTATGTTCATTACAGCCTGCATGTAAATGATCAGAGCGCTGCTACAGATCTCCCAGAGCTTTGCGAAGCACACAGAGAATGTACAACGCGAGTCAGGTAGTAGTTACCAGCAGCTCACTTGCTTCTGAGATCATCTCCAATGAAAATACAGCAGCAGTACCTGTGGCAAGGATGTTTTGTTATTCCTTTCTTGCAAGGAAATTTTTATTTATGTACTCATTTTTAAAATGTAATAAAAACAAACTAAATGGATGTGATTTATTTTTATCTTCATTACAACAGAACATAATATATTGATAAAATATTGCTTTGTTATTAGTCCTTTGGTAAGCAAACTTATTGGTAAATTAGTTACAAAAACAGATACAACATTTAGGGTGTAAAGAAATTTAATTCTTCAGAAAATAATTCAACTCGCTATCACTCAGAGAACTGGTTAGACTGAAAAATTTGGTTTGTCACCAGAAGAGATTTATTCTGAGTTTATGAATTCTTAATAAGGCTGCTTTTCATAATGATTAATCATAATTATCTTTTTAAAACTTAATCATTTACCTGAGTATTTCCTATCTATTAGATACCATGTAAGTAAGAATACTTCTTGCAGTGAAGGTCTCCTGTCTCTTAACTAGCTGCAGCAAAGACACAGCAATTAATCTTGCAAATGCTAAAAAATTTTTAAGCCACACTCACAAGTTTTTAGTACAAGACAACAGTCAAGATTCCTTCATACCCTGCATCCTACCAAATAATAACAGTTAGAGAATGAAAAGGAAAGGAACATTTTCCAACACAAAATCCAAAATAGGTCCCTTGTATAAGTCTGTAGGAAGGTAGACGAACCCCCAACTTATCTACTCTAGCAAGGGAATCCACGTGAGCAGCTCTCCCATGCATTCATCTCAGTCCTGCACCGTCTTCTCCTGGGCTGCAGCCCAAACTAACCCAAGAACTGTAAAAGCAGGGAAAAGAGGAGTGCATACTTGGAAGCTGTTCTTCTTTTGTTCCCACTAAAACCATCACTTCTGCTCACAAACAGTGACAGCAAAACTGCTCTCAGTTAGGAACAAGAACAACAACAAAAACCAATTCAAAATTAATTTATCACTGGTTTAATTCATTGCATTCAGACATCCATCTCTTCCAAACTGACATCATAATGTGATTAGTACAAACAACATCAGGCTAGTTATAGGACATTTAGGAATACAGGACAGTATTTCTTTCACACAGGGCAATGTATCTTTCTGGTTTTGTTATCCCCAAGCAGGGCTGTTTCAGTTGCAAAGGTATCTCAAAAATGTGCTCTACAGTCTTTTGCTCCTTCCAAAAGACAGCAGTATTTTTCTTTTTGGCATGTGGCAGCACATTTTGTTGTAGGAAACAGGGTTTATTTTAATAGTGAAACAAGAATCATAGAATCATTATGGTTGGAAGAGACCTCAAAAATCATCAAGTCCAACCATATACCCGATGCCACCATGCCTGCTAAACCCACTAAATCATGTCTTGAACTGCCACATCTAAACGTTTTTTGAACACCTCCAGGGATGGTGACTCCACCACCTCCCTGGAGAGCCCATTCCAATGCCTAACGACTCTAACAGTGAAGAAGTTCTTTCTAATGTCCAGCCTGAACCTCCCCTGGCACAACTTGAGACCGTTTCCTCTTGTCCTATCACTAGTTACAGGGGAGAAGAGACCAACCCCCACCTCGCTACAACCTCCTTTCAGGTAGTTGTAGAGAGCGATCAGGTCTCCCCTCAGCCTCCTTTTCTCCAGGCTAAACACCCCCAGCTCCCTCCGCCGCTGCTCATCAGACTTGTGCTCCAGGTCCTTCACCAGCTTTGTTGCTCTTCTCTGGACACGCTCCAGCAGCTCAACGTCCTTCTTGTAGTGAGGGGCCCAAAACTGGACACAGTATTCAAGGTGCGGCCTCACCAGCAGATGAGATGGCCTCACCAAGAGATATATTCTCATGATATAAACCACTTTTTTAGTGTTTTTCTTTGTGCTCAGTCTTTGAAAGGCCTGGAGAACTATTTGATCTCCCCACTTCCCTGAGTTTTGCAGTAGTTTTTTTCAAAAACTGCAGAAGAGATGGAACTAGGAGATGTCTGATTTAAGGCAAATAATTTTCAAAGACAGCACTCCCATACCTATAGTGGTAACTCCCTGAATGACCATTCAAGCATAACAACAGGAATACACACTCACGCCTTTCCAAGATCAATTCTAAGATTCTTAATCATACATATTTCCTTATTTTAACCGTGATGTGTTGAACACACACTTCTCCTTCACAGCTTGTATACATCAAAACCATACTGAAATTGCTAATGGTATAGCATCAGAATCTGCACACCAAGCGATCCAGTGGGATCAGAGTATAAATAGATGTGGTCAAAGTATTCAGATGGAGTATTTATCCAAGCTATCTGAGAATAAAACTGAACGTTTAAATTTAAGTCATCAAAAAATATATAGATGAGCTATTTAGTACAGGAATGCTTTAAAAATACCAATTACATCTAAAAGTGGAAAAAGCCATTGTCTTAACAGAAAAATGTCCTTCCTAGTTAAAAGACTTTAACAGATTAGATGCACTTAGGCATTTTACTTTTTTGAAAATTGGGCTAATCTTCAGAGTCACTTGTTTCTCAAATAAAAATTTCTTTCAGAATAGTAAAGTGTTTTAATTTTGCTCCTAAACTGACTGACAAATGCCAGAAAAGCGAGTCATAGAGATGTGTGAGATTGCCTGCACATACCACAGAGAAAAAAAAAAAAAGGACTGTTAGTAGTTTTTGCAGTACAATATGACTACATCTGTGAGACTTGCAAAAGGGATAAGTACCCAAAATTGTAACTACTAAACTAAAATGAAGCATGCTTAATTTAATCTAAAATTTAATGGCAAGAACATAGTCATGTTTTGGAGTGTACTTTGAGTTGGATAAAAATCAATTTAAATGACAGCAAGATCAGAATATCTCCTGTGGAAATATTTTCAATAAGGCGAACGGGGGGATTTTGTTCTATTCCTTACTCTTAGAAAATGTTAACAGGTAAGTTAGATGATTTAACAAATACTGTTTTAATGAGATTACTTTAATGCTTGCTGCTGCTAAGGTCACACATGTTCTGTGTGTCTACTGCTCAGATTTCTTAGCCATCAAGATTCCTTATCTTTAATGAAGCAGCTACATGAAACTGTCATTCTTTTCTTTCATAATTGTTGTCAACCATGGAAGACCCAAGGTACCTAATGATGTCTACTTAAAATTTTTTGGAAGCAAAAAACTGCTAGACTATAGGACAAACTACATCCTCAAGTATGTTAATGTAAACCAAGAGGGAAAAACAAACAAAAAACCCAACCCGTAAGAAAGATTCTGAATTGCCTTAAATCAGATAAAGAAATACGGTGACGCTATTGAACCAAGAAATAACATACCTTCATCTCACTGCATCACAGGTGAACCAAAGTAACATCAAGAGAAGGAAGATTTCATCCCCATCTGATTTAACATCATAGAAATCCCATGTTTCCCATGCTCAGCAGCTACACAGGAGGGTTTCCACACAGAGCAACAAGCATAGGCCCTCTGCAACTGAGAGGATGAGATTGAGGTTCTGACAAACTCAGACGAAAAGTAGTGGCCTAGGAAAAAGTATCTCCTTGACCTTGGTATAGTTTGGATCAGGTCCAAGTAGGGCAAAGAAAGGAAGAATGGCACAGCCAATGGCACAATAAATTCAACACTAATTCCTGCCAGAGACTGATTAGTTCTAATTGGTATGTGAAAATAAAGTTTGCTGTCCTTCCACTTTAGTATGAAAAAGGCTGAGTATAGTGCTCAAAGGCTCTAAGAAAGTCCTCAGTACTGTAAGATATTGGAGTCTTGCAGTAAGGAACATTACAGTAGAAAACACCTTGCAGTGAGGAAGCGCTAATCATCTAACCATAACCTAGATTTGCTCTTTTATATTTCTTGCTGTCTCTAATATTACTTTTAAAAGATTATGCATATAGCACTTTTTAATGTTCAGTGACTGTCCAGACATCTTTCTCAAAATTGTTCTAGAAATCTCTTTGTCAGATTGATTCATGTTCAAAAGCACCTTTCCCATATCCTGACTAATTGAAAGCATTCCTTCAAGGTTCACTTTTTAGAAATAAACACTTCACTCAACTTTAGCTTTTCCCACACCTTTCCCAGGAACTGAATCTTTATGAGAAGCATGAGTTTCCTTTTACTGAAGATCATTTGTCAGAACAGAATGATACTTTGCGAAATAGGTAATAAAACTGAAGAATTACATGAAAAAAAGATTATCTATCACCCAAACTTAAGAAGGAGAAAAGAAAAAGTAGCACAAATCATTTTAGCACTTCTGAAATAGTACTTTATTTCAAGGGGTTGAACTACTTTCTTATACGAGACGCTGGGTGCCTTCTTACCCATTTCAGCATCATTCCCCCTAACATACTGAGTCCTTTAAGAGCATATCAAGGACATACAGATGTAAATAAGTGTCTTCAGAGACTCACAGAAACTGGTAATGGTACAATTCTGCTAACTTATTATGTACTTATGAGGCTTTGGCCCTCTTGCCCAAAGCCACACTGTTGTACAGTATTATCATACAGACAGAGTTCTGAGAGGGCTCTTTAATCTCATTTTCTTGAGAGGTAAAGGCACAGGTTACTATACTACACTGCTGATCTTTCTTGAAAACCCAGACTGGTCCTGCCACTGCTTCATCCCTTTCCCATTTAACTTCTCCAAAGCCCTAATTTGGTTCTAAGCCTATCCTGATTTTATGCTTATTGCTTCTTTTCTTCATCTTGATCTCACTTTTCTACATTCCTTTCTATTCAGCAAAGAGGAGCACGTTGGCATATATTCTTTTGAATCTATATACAATATCCAGGCTATCTATAGACATGCATATAGACACTTTGGAAAGCAACCTGTCCCCTTAATGAGCATAACTGCTGAGCATTTGGAATAAATGTTACAGACCTGAGTGATCTTACAGTGCTGCAGTTACAGTTTTTTTACCAGGATGAAGTATATATGTACGTATCTGGCTTAAATAATCTTTTAGCTGTTGAGAGGTTACTCTAGATAGAGTATCAGTATGACTCTCTCCAGGCAGTATGGGCTGTGTGAGAAGACTGAAATAGTTAGTTCTACATTCATGTGAAATCAGTTAATTTACAGCTACAAATAGGTCAGTCACAGAATTTTTTATCCAGTTACTTGTATTATGTTGCATGGTACTGGAAGTTTACCTTCCTGCAATCGCGCTTTTATGAAAAATAACGCATTCTTACAGAACACTAGTGAAAGGTCTGTTGTCACTACAGTCTATTGCCTTGCTTTTCACAGTCACTTTTGATCGAGGGAAGCCCTAAAACAAGTGCTCCATGGCTCTACAGGTTTAAACAACATACTGGAGCCTTGTCCTGTAACCTTGATGTTGCCATGTCTTAGAAGAGTAGGTCCACAGAAATCATTACTGTAAGTGCTGGAGTAGTAGAGGGCTCACTGATTGCACCGTTGTGCTCCTCCTTGTTCTGCTCTTCATTAGTAAAGGACCAATTACAAAACAAATAAATCCTTTACATAAATATCTTAAACCATCAAAAAGTCTGTCTTGCTTTTGGGTAATTCAAGTTGTAATAGCTAATGTGGAGACATGTTAACAGGCAGACTCCAGGCTTCCATACACCAGGATAATTGAAGCATCTCATAACTAATTAGCAAGTCAAATTACTTTTCTGCAAGGTGACCTAACAATGCAATCTGTCAAGTCAGCAATATGTGCCATCCCAATCTTTGGCCCAAAATCAAAGTCGGTAAGTCCACTGCTACATACCATTGAACATCTTACATTGTTCTCCTCACTCTTCCCTTCTTTGTCTTAACTAACATGCTAACAGTTACAAAAAGTGTTTAACCAATGTGACAGAACAAAATTCTGGCTAACATTTAATTAAAATTATAGTTTATCAAAGCTTATCATCAAGGTGCACAGTGCCTTTAAATACCACAATTACTGTGCTAAATGAATTAATTTCAGCTTTTTAGTGTAAACATGAGTCTATAGCATGCATGAAGCAAAGATAACAGCACTGTACAATCCAAAGATACATCATTTGAAGGAGAATAAGCAATATCCCAAGCTGAAAAACATGTATTAGGGTTCCCAGATGCAGGTTAGAATAATGACAAGGATGGAATGCAAAGAAAGGGAAAACTAATCTTAAGTGTGGGTCAGGAGTTCTTGGGTTTGCTTTTATCTTTTTAAAAACATGATTCCTTTAAAACAGGGTATCTAATTTGCAGTATTGAAAGCTGCCCTCAGAAATGGAGAGGAATAACTGAACACATTGATGAAGAGTATTGAAAATACTCAAAGAAATCCCAAGAGTCTGCTAGACATCCAATAATTTGTGGTACTGCAATAAGCAGCCATTAACAGAACAAAGTACATGCACGCACTGATCCTCTCTAATTTTCAGAGAGGCATCCTCTTTGAATTGCAGTTCAGAATACTTTGAACTCTACATATTCTTTGTTATTTCAGAATACTAACCATGTCTACTTTTTACAATATATCAAATCAGATCCTAAACATAAATAAACAGCATATTTAGGTTATCAGTCTTAACAAAATACTTATCCAAAATTATCACACTGTCAGATCTACAGAAACAGCAATAGCATAAATGATAAACCTAAAGCTATTCCACAGTTTGTTTGCTCTACTAACATTTATTTTTACTTTCCTTTCTGAAGAAGATAACAGAATTTTCATCAAAAGGTATAGTAGATTTATACCACAGTAATAATATTCTTGGTATACACCTCCCATATATATTTTAATGACTTAGTATGACTTATTAGAAACGTATTGAATTCCCCATAAAAGAGCCATATTTATGAATCTGTTTTCAATGCAGTGTATAAAGGGATCTGTCAAGAAACAGTTGCAATACCAGTGGTGCAGAAAAACTGCAGTGCTATTTGCTGAGCTAGTTCTATGACCAAGTTAAGGATATAGCTATGATTTTTCCACCACATTGGCTATAACCATCTCAAACTTTCCTTTGCTCCTTCTTCAGCACACAACTGTGGGGTTTTTTTCCCCCATTGGTTACCAGCACTTACTGTTTTAATCTGAAAAAAGTGAGAACTGGGTACGTGAGCTTTGTAACCTATTTAACAAATCTTAAAGCTGCCCTATCAGAACATAAGTGCTAAAGGGTTTTTTGAAAGTCTATGTGAAGTATAGAGCCAGATTAGACCATCTGATAGAGATTTAGATCACAGTATACAGCTAGCATCTGTGTTTCAATCTGCACAACACTAATGGAAAAAATTCGACATATTTCATTGTAGAATCCCCTGAACAAACCAGAAGATCCAGCTAAATAAAGATTTAAATCCACTCAGTGCATTCACAGCATACTGATGTCATACACATTTGAAAGGGGACATGCAGGGAAAAAATAATATATTGAACTCTTAAAATCTAGGAATCTATTAATTCATCTCTATAATAAATCCAGGCTCTAGTTCACCATACCATATGTTAACCAATATTTTGAGTATTACTGACAGGTCTTGAAACAAATCTGCTATCCACAAACAAGTAAAACTGATTACTGTTTGTACCAGTACAAACAGTACTGCATTCCTTTATTAGCTGAGTGGAGCAATATTCCTTCAGAGCCTGTTTGCAATTGTCTTGTGAGACTGAACCTCCTCCTACCCATACAAATACAGACACAGACACACAGCATCACTTCTATCACTCCTCTGATGCAGACAAAGACCAACTTTATTTCCTTCTTCACCAAATATACCTTGACACATAATATACTTTGGCTAAAATCTGAATTATTTAATAACTCATGGTACGATGCTGTGTGAAAAACACACAAAAGCCATATTTAGTTTTTCTCTGACAAAAGCACTGTTGTTGGTTTCAATTTGTGCTCATTAACTCAATGTTGAATTGCTTTGTATGTTAACCACTCATGGCTAATCCAACCTTTTGAAAAGAGCCAAAACTTTGATCTCGTTTAATAGATTATCATATTGCATTCTGTAGGGCAGTGGAGAAAAACTTAAGAAAACTCTAAAAAAGCTGTTTCAGGTACCGATAGTAGTTCACCTGAGGTAGGAAGAGCAATTTCATTTCTTTGCAGGGAAGCTGACTCTGGTTTTCCACATTTTAGCCTGAGAACACTAGAATGAACAAGGCAAAAAAGTAACAAATAAGAAAAATAAACAGGGAAAGACTGCAAATTAATTTGTCAGTGTGGGCAAGAGAGCAGCCACACTGTAGAAATAGAGAACAACAGAGATTGCAACAGAGATAGTAAAGGAGGTAGGATAATACTGAAGGTAATAACAGATTGTGGAATAAAGACAAATGTCTTGAGGGCTTGAAACAATAAAGTAATTCTTGAAGACATTTTATAATGCTACAAAACTTAACATAAGGAAAAATACAGAAGCTATAAAAGCAAGAGAAATTGTACCAGAGAGGATAAAGATGAGACAACATAAAGATCAAAGAACATGATGCTTCAAGCAATAGACAGCAATGTCAAAGATATTTCCAAGCTCTGAATAAGTAAGAAAAAAAGTTAAAGCTTGTCTCTGAACTGACCTGTGCTCCTCTGAACACTACTAACTATTTTTCTTTGGATGAATTTACAGCTAAAGGAAACTGGATTGCAAGACAGCTCTTATGGTTTCCTACATTTTAAGGTATGAGCAGTTGAAGCCAACTCAAAAGCCTCCAGAAATCTATGACTACAGTAGGATGTAGCATGACTTGAAAGGAACAGATGTCTCAAGCAAATAAAGCAGTTGGTGCTAAATATCCAACTTTGACACTTAGACCATTCCATTATGTGAACGAAAGTATTTCAATAATGATTCTCAGCTGATGCCTTCAAAAATCACATTTCTGGTCTGAGCTACAATACTGATGTAGGTACAACTTGCAATAGTTGCATTTATGAGCTTTAAGACCATTGAAGAGGCAAAGTCCATGTTATTCAGCTAAGTACATTGCATATTTTTGCCTCTATGCACGCTCTCTTGTTTAATACAGTACAAAAGATACATGGAGTTACAAAATACACCATTCTAGCTGATTATGTTAATTCATAAAAAAATTAAATCTGTTATGCATTAAGAAAGGGCAAAACTTTACAACAGACAGGACTTAGACAGTGACAGCTGTAAATCTACTCATTCAATCAAATGAGAAGTGCTCCCTTAAAGACTTTTCTGTGACACCATCTTTCAGAAAGGAGACCTTGTTATCATTCCTCCAAAAACTTATCTGGATCTTAATTTCATCTTTAGTTTTACAAAAGAGAATACCCTCACACAGAAAGAGAAAGGTGTCAGATGAAGTGCCCTGGCATTAAGATAAAATCAGTTTGTACAATAACTGCCTCAGAGTATGTGCTTCTGAGAGAATATTTTATTGAATAGCATTCCAGTCTACTGTACAAACGCTGTTGCCTTCAAGAGTTATAAAACAAAAGGCTAAAGAAATGAATTAGTGTATGCCCAGTAGTTCTTGAACAGTGAGGAAGATGTTTTAGTATACACTTGGGATAAAATTCCACAAGAAAATCCCCAGTATTTATTCAGTATCTATATGATGCTATGCATAAGTCAATAACAAATCTTGTAATGAACTGGTAAACCGTCCAGCTCCTTTACTCGTAGGTTTATATTGCAGACTAAATGCAAACACATTGCACGTAACAATGCCATGACTGTTACCGTATGCAATACATATATCAGAAACATGCTTTATTTTGAATTTCACATATTCATCAGAAAAGCATCACTGGGCAACACAGAGAACAATACCTTTCCTGGAGAGTTTCAAGTGAGTCTGTTTTAAACACACACTCTGGAAAGGACCCTCTAAAGGGCTGGAGACATGTAGTGCCTCAGACCTCTGCTTCTTCTTTCACATAGCAATCGCATCTCCCTCTGTAGATTTGTCAAAGTCCTACAAGATTACATTCCTGTAAGAATGCATTTGACAAGACTTAAAACTATACTGCAGTCAAAAAAAAAAAAGGGTTCTTTTCTCCCCTACACCAAAAAGATCAGCAGGAATCTCCTTATATCTTTCAGATACATATCTTTCCAGAAACATTAAGTTATCTGTTGGACATAGGAGGAACATTGGGATTGGCCATGATACTTGGCCATATATGACGTCAGTGCTGGGCTGATGATTAATCACACCCAGGTTAGGCTCAATTTCCCTTAAAAGGCAAGCCAAAGACTTTATCAGTTTTAATAATGTTCACAGACACTTAGAACTAGTATAACAAAGCTGCTGTATCTCTGGTACCTGACCCGAATTTGAATGGTTTTCTCTGGAAGAAAGGAACTGAGACCAAATGCTATGCTTATAACAACTGAAATTCAAAAATATGTAAAGATTACAAAAATTCTTGAAACTTCAAAATATTGGAGATATCTTTATTATAATATTGGGGATCCCACACTGAGTAACACCATATGCACACACCTGCACAGTACCCAGACTGGATCATTATCCTGTGATAAACAGTATCGGTTTCAAACTCTGAATTTCAAACTGATATAGCAGTGAATTTTTCACTCATGTGCTGAGAGAACCAATTGCAACCCAAGATACTTTTTTTTTCTATTGACCAGTCATTTTCTCCTGCAATGATTACTGCATAAGCCTTCTTTTTCCTATTATCAGTCACAGTACTACACTACTACTAAATTTTAGACAATAAAATTATCAATGAATTGAAATCTCTTAGATCATGTGTTAACTGTTGTCTTGATGAACCAAAATACTAATGTGTATGCATAAGTGCCACTCTGGATTAGCCCTTCTAGTATTTCTCCACTTGCCTTACTCAAAGTTTTGGGTATTTTATGCTGGAAATAAATCAAAATGAAGACATATACAAAATACTCAATTAGACCACTGGAAAGCTACATGAAATCCTTACTGTTTATGCAACACTGCATAATTTTGCATGTTAAAATTTGTAGTTATCACTATACTTTGATCTTTAGAAGAATTGCTACTGTTTCATTATAATTTAATTTTTCCTTGCCTTATCTACTGAAGATATAAGAGATAATAATTTGATTACACACACAGAAGCACTCATGCAAAACCGTCACAGATAAAGATAACTTGTTAGCAAAATGGCAGGAAAAACTACTGACATGTACTGGGTGGACTTGTTAGCATGAGTTTAAAAAAAAAAAAAAAGAGAGGGGGGGAGTGGGAGGGGGGACAAAACAGTACTAATCTTCAGCTACAGCTCTGAAATTTTACTTTATAGGAAGTTAATTTGAGGTTCAGCATATCCAGCTGATATATTCATAAAGTTTCAGTCTTGTGCTGCAGAGTTACATTTCTATTAACATAAGAACTGCTTTTTATTAACAACACTCAGGACATAGAGCAAGCTAGTGTGTTTGTGGTATCAGTGAATTTCACCTGAAGTTGTATAAAAGATTTGAGGACTAATCTGATATGCTTCATCTTCTCCTTCAGCATCTCTTCCCACAGCTTTTATAAAAAACAGCATACCCAGGAACACCAGACATATGTGCTTCTGTCAACAAAGGCAGGCCCAAGGTCAGTTTTCTTTGTTCTCCCCACTGCCTGTGGGGAGAACTCAGTGACTGCTCTTAGTTTATAATCCACAACCTCAACATTCTGCAACATCTTAAACACCACATTAATTAAGTTGCACTCAGTTGATCTTTTGTTTCAAAACCATATTTAGAAATACTTCTTCAAACTACAGTAATTCAAAACACTTGGAAGTACACAGGTTTTGACTACAAATGTTTGTGTCTGAGCTTCCAGTCTTCTCTCTCACTAAGGGCAGATTCTGAAACTTTTTTTCTTCAAATACACCAAAATCAATATTTTGTTGCAGAAGTTTACGGTGGTTCTTATAAAAGGTGAAACTTTTTGAAATCTAATTATTATCTATGGCGACTGGTATATGTACTTGATGAGAAATTGATGCTGTATTAGAAAAAAAACCTATTCAGCAGACAATATAAAATTCAACGGGAAGAGGTTTATCAGAATCTGGCTTTCTAGGAGAAGCCATTGTACTACTGACGTGATGAAGAGCAATGCCATCACAGTGGCACTGATTCATTTTAAATGTCACTGCTTTAAAATGCCATCAGTTGAGAGAGCCTCTGGACAGACTCTCCGCTAGTGTAAATCAGCTTAGCTTGGTTGACTTCAGTAGAACTACAGTGATCTAAACCAATTGAAAATCTAGTCCTTTGTGCTGAGCCTTCATTCTCAACAGGGGGAAAAAAAAAAAAAAGCCAGCACTGCACAGCCCAGTAAGGTTTTTTTGGCAGATTCTCATACCGCTTATTATCTATGAGTGCAGTTGTACTGCTGTTAGCAACAATGAGAACGACAGCACAAACCGGAGTCACGACTTTCCTGCACCATGTTAAAAGCCTCACTCAAAGAGGAGTTTGATGACACAGCAGCGAAATCCCTCTGGCTGGCATAGACTGTAGCAATTGTTCACACCGATGCATCTCCAGTCATTGCTAATAACAAGTAAAAACCTGCTGGAGTAGACAAGGCCAAAATAGGCCTTTAATCAGGACTGCTGTCAGGTCCATATTACTGGAGACTCCCACAGTACCCAACTCTGTAAAAGATAACATAATGAATTTTTGATGTGAACAGTACTGGAGAAGTGGAAGTAGCATTAAGAATACTCCCTTTAACTGCTGGATCCTCCCAGCATCCCCTGTTGTAACCTTTATTCATAGTACAGCCATACTTTTCCATCTGGAAGCCAGTGGACTTTTATCCTAGAGATGTCTTCAACTCAAGGAAATTTAGGTAAGCCCAGTGGAAAAAATTAGATTCATTTACACCTCAAAATGGCATCAACTAATTGTAACCTGCAAACCATGAACAATAAAAACAAAAAAGAAAACTAAGGTTGGCTCAGAAACTAACAATAACATTTTGCCAACTTCCATTTTAGCATTTAAGTCTTGTGGTTCAAAACTTCACTCAGCCTGTGGAATTCTGTTTTGGGCTTTGTTACCTGTATTCTGAGAAAAGTCAAAGAGACTACTATGATACTCCTATCAATTATGGTTCATATTTATTTGTTTATATGAAGTACCTTTATTCATCTTTGTGTAAATAATGTTACAATTGAAAAGTGCTTTCTGTGTAAGAAAAAGAGGGATCTACTTCTAGAAAATCTTAAGTGCTACACTTTTAAATGCAAGAGAATTTGTCAGAACATCCATTTTTTCTGCAAAATTCCAAAATATTTTCCAGATGATTGTCCTATATCTAGCCATGAACAAGCATGTTTAAAATTATATAAAATTTGGCATTTAAACCCTTAATCCAGCATTAAGGTCCCTAGTTTAGATAAATGAATGCCATCAGTACTGAACTTCATGATAGATAAAAATGAAGTTCCCAAATATACTAAGTTCATGTACCATATTGTTTTTCAAATAGACCTAATACATGGCTCACACCATATCACAATGACAATAACCATAGAATTTAGCTTAGCTTTTCAGCCCTCCCATAACTTCTTTTCAGCAAGAGAGAGAGACAGGGGGAATGTCTTTCCAGACCACGTCATGTCAACTTTCCTTGCACAGACACAGCAATATTCTGTCTCTGCTTTTAGGAGCTGTCTCTGTGGCCTTTTGCCTACACAAATTACTAGCTGTAACCTACAGTGAACTAAGCTGAATGTGGCATTTTAAAGTTCTTTTCTAATTAACCTATTTTCATGTATTTCAGTAATTATACAGCTTTGCATACCTACCAAGAAATATCCCACTGTGCGACACCAACGGTCAATACAGCACAGTAACCTGTCTTGACCAGTGACACAGGAGATGAGATTTAGGGAGAGGACAGAAACCTGGTCATTACCTGTAGCTGTTCCACTCATACTCCCCCAGCACCCACAAGTTTTGGATGAAGGTATCAGCGGGAACACTCCTGCTCATTCCTGATAGTATCTACTTTGAATCTTGTCCATGAGTTTGCCTAATGTCTTCCCAAAACTGATGTTACTGTTAATCTTCCTCCTACGGCTTCACCAAGTACTCCCAGATCTCTCATCGCGGAAGCCACTCTTTATCCACCTGAACTTCTGCTTTGGTGACTTCGCAAAGTTCAGTCACACTCTGCCCCTCAGCCTTTTTCCCTCAAAACTGAAAAGTCCCAGTCTTTCCAGCATCTCTTTGTATAGCAAAAACTTTCTATCCTTGACCACTTTACTTGCCCTTCTCTGCTCCTTCTCTAACTCCACTATATCCTTCTTGACATGTGGAGATCAGAGCTGCACACAGCACTTAGAATGACAGCGCAGCAAAGTCCTATATGCTAGAAAAATAATGCTCTCTGTCTTGCTCTTACAGTACCCTTTCTCAGGATGCTTGACATTTTGTTCACCTTTTTTCTGCTACCGCTGCATACTGAATTGAGGATTTAAGGAAACGGCCAATGACTCCAAGACCACTTTCCTGAACTGTAATTGTCAGTTCCTAATTCAGCATCATATTACACTAGGTCAGATTATTCTTTCATAGAGTACAGTCATCTACACTAAAGCTTCTTCGCCACCTTTTTGTCCAGTGACACTGTTAGTTTTACAAGATATTCCTGGAGTTCTTCACCACCAGCATAACATTTAACTACCTAAAGGAGCTTGATATTTTATAGGTGAAGATTTCACACAGATTTTACACATCCCTTCTCCTGGTCATCAATGAAGATGTGGATTAAAATTTGTTCTCAGCAGTGTACCCTTGGGAACCAATTTTCATCCATGATACCTTCCAAACTGGCAACAGAGTACACAGCTTGTCTTTTACAACTAGACAGGAGTTTATTCTTGCCCTAAATCCTCTACCATTGCCTCTCACCCAAGAGATGTGTGACCAATTGACCTATAATTGGCCACTGCACACCTAATCAAAGTGTCCCTGTGTCAGCAAGAAAACTCCATCAGGATCATATGTATCTAAGTTGTTTCATATCTGGCTCCATTAGCCTCACTAGCAGACACCAAGCACATGTCTGAGAAGATACGGTATTCATTGATAGCCAGGTATTCCCTCTGAGATCCTCAGGAACTTGTCCCAGACAGAGCACAATGTCACTGTGTTAAAACTGCTTCTAAGGTCTGAGGTAGTTCAAGTACAGTACAGTTAGTCATGCAGTCAGAAGACAGAGAAGTGCAGAGCAATGAAGTCCATTCACTTTTATGACAAAAAAATTACTGTCTACCTCCCAGTCTCCAGCCTAGAACACTAGATCCTCAGGAACTTGTCCCAGACAGAGCACAATGTCACTGTGTTAAAACTGCTTCTAAGGTCTGAGGTAGTTCAAGTACAGTACAGTTAGTCATGCAGTCAGAAGACAGAGAAGTGCAGAGCAATGAAGTCCATTCACTTTTATGACAAAAAAATTACTACTGTCTACCTCCCAGTCTCCAGCCCAGAACACTAAACAAGTAAGTCTTCTCACCTTTTTATTGACAAATTACATGATGTTTCGTTTTTTAAATGTATCGCTATACCAATGCAGCTACTTTAGATGCATCTAGCATATACTACATATAGTAGGGACATATGTCAAGAATACGGAAGATGAACACTGGGAAACGTTTGACAAAATGCCTGTGGTACAGATAAGGTTTTAGAGGGAACCTTCACTCCAGCAGCTCTCAAGCTGCAGCATTTGTTTCTTAGCAGCTACGCATGAAGTGCCGCAATCCAAAGGGATTTCAGCTCCTTTTGCAGAGCCAAAGCCTACAAAAAAAAACTGGGAAAAGAGGGTGGGAGGGGAACAAGAGAAAAGAGAAGTGCAACAGCAATATGCTGCGATGGTATAGTTTTGCTGCACTGCAGACTAACTTCAATGCGTGAAGACTTAAAACAGACTATTCTCTTCTCTCCAACACTCGGCAGGGCAGAGACTAAAAGGCTGAGAGCTGGCAAGATCCCACTTTATTCCCAAAGCTAGGAATGGAAACCAGAGATTTTTTTATGATGATTCTTGCATCAAACAAACATTTTGCTGTTAATAATTTTGACTCCTATGAATTAACCTCTAGTTTGACCTCATTTCTAAAACACTTTGTTATATTGTGGGGATTTCTGTTCAAAAAACTTTTGAACTGATGACTGAAATGCATGACAGACGGTATTTAGCAGTTACCATCAATTGTTCTGAACCACCTGAAAAAAATTACCTTCTTAAAGTTCTTCTCGTTTCTTTTATTCTTTACACAAGCAAAATAAAACACAAATGGGAGGACCATAAAGGCTTAATCTGCTCTCGATAACCATTGTGTAAACAGTCACTTCTTAATTTGGGAATGTTACATTTCAGTACACTGAAACTTAAGGAACACTGTGGAGCTGGCTGCAATGTGTAAGAAATAGTCAAGCAGAACTTTGTTTCATCATTTCTGAAAATATAATAGTAATAAAAAGAGACCCTGCTAACAAGGTGGTGCTTTGATATCCTGCAGTCTGAATGTCCATTATTGCATTGCTTTTACAGCAAGCAAGCCATGCCTTTTAAGACTTTCAATGACAGCCTGCCACTGCCAGTTTTAATTCTGCGGGACAGGGTTATGAATATACTATTGTGAGTTCTTCTCAGGAGGTTACAGGGCATTGATCTTGGGTCATTCAGCAAAGCAGGACCAAAGAAAGCAGCGTGAAGTCAACACTTTCTGCTCACAACTTACTCTACAGCAATCCAAACCATGACCCAAGATCATAAGACCTTATCCCACAAGACAGCAACTGTAACAGTATATTCACAACTCCACTATTAGGAATCAAAACAGAAAATGGTTGAGTTGTAGTAGTAAGTGGCTAAGTCTGAATGATCTTATATAGAAAAAAGCAAAAGCAAATAGAGAGTTGAACTGGTTAAAAGAAAATAAAGACAGAGCAATTACATATAAAACTCTTTAGGATATGATTGATTTCACATATCCTAATTATAATACCAGAAAATAACATAAGTATTTAATGAGAGTTTTCTTAGTAGATTCAGTGAAGAGAAGGCTCCAGGTTGACCTTGTAGTGGCCTTCCAGTACTTAACAGGGGCCTACAAGAAAGCTGGGGAGGGACTTTTTACAAGGGCATGTAGTGGCAAGACAAGGGGCAATGGTTTTAAACTGGAAGAGGGAAGATTTAGATTAGCTGTTAGACAGAAGTTCTTCACTGTGAGGGTGGTGAGGCACTGGAAGAGGTTGCCCAGAGAAGTTGTGGATGCCCCCTTCCTGGAAGTGTTCAAGGCCAGGTTGGATGGGGCTTGGAGCAACCTGGTCTAGTGGAATCTGTTCCTGTCCATGGCAGTGGGGTTGGAACGAGATGGTCTTTAAGGTCCCTTCCAACCAAACCATTCTATGATCCTATGAACATGCTGTTAGTACACCAGCTGAACTAGCTCCATATCGACTGAACCAGCTGAGTTTTTGATTTGCAGTTTTCAAATTTTTATACATTTTTTTTTCCAATGTAATATGAATGAAGGAGAATTCCCAAGTCTTTTTTAGTTTAAGATGAAGCTGCCGTTGTATTTACTGTAGTCATGTCCACATTGCAAACACTGAGGTTTTAACACATTACCTGAATGACCACAAAGGTTCTTTTTAAAAAAATGCTGATATACAGAGTTTGAGAAATTACAATTTAATTTTGCACATGCAGATTCTTATTAACACATTCTGACACAGAGAAAATGTGATTTTGAGAAAGGATGATTCTTAAGAATCTGTTTGAGCATAATTACAATGCTGGACAAAGCAGTCACAGTCACAAATCCTCTAAGTGTCACCAGGTCTAATATACCTTTTGAAAAAAGGCACTAATGGCATTTAGGCATAAATATCAAGTGTGAGATAGAGCTTGTGGAGAACGAAGGCAAGAAGAAATACTTTTATGAGAGTAATACTGCTGGCAAAAACATGCAATAAAGTGACTGAAGATATATTAGCAAACAATTAATGTATCTGGTGGCATATGTCAGTGAGACACCACTGCAGAAAAAAATTATTATGCGAAGTAGGGATAAGGCACTCTATAGCATGGCAAATTGAAAATACTTTTTATCATGTGACATCAAGCATATGGTACATTGCTGACTGGTGAATGACAAACTTTGAAAGGTTATTATTACCCTAATGAGAAAAATCTGATATAAAGGAATTAATTAGCTTTTAATTTATTTAGTATTAAGAAATAGCACAGACTCCAGATGGTAGTTTCTAAGGATGGG
>NW_009628322.1:45867-46197 GCF_000690535.1 Cariama cristata | reverse complement strand
CTTTCCATGTTGTTTGCATCAGGCGCCGCTTTCGCCGCTCTTAAAAGGAGCGCGATGCCGGGAGTGCCGGGTTTTGTCTTTTTCGGGGGAAAGAGCGAGAACAGCCACTTGGGAGGGAGGGGAGGGAGGGACGGCTTCGGTCTGAGGCAGGGTGGGGACCCAAACTTCGATAAAATAAAACATTCCGGATACGGGACGAGGTAAAATAACGCATGGCTTTCACTTGGCGTGTCAAAGCCTTCCCTTTCCGTTTCGATTAACCAGCTATTTCCAAAAGACCTAATACTCACCAGCGCTTTCGGTATTCAGGCAACAGAAGGCAGAAAATCT
>NW_009628322.1:0-45836 GCF_000690535.1 Cariama cristata | reverse complement strand
TACCGGTATCGGTGACAGTAAATAATAGTGCCCTTCTATTACATGAACTAGACACTTTCAATTAGTTAATTTTTAAAAGTATGTGGAGTTTGAATTCTCTCTTTTTTCTTTTCTTTCTTTTTTTAAATTGAATGATTCAGGAAGAGAACTGTCCGGAAAGCTCAGGGCATTTTCCAAGTGGAATACAGCTCTATAGCCTGTGACAATGTACAGCGGTTGATGAGTTAGTTCTAGAGGCTTCTGAATTTTAATGATGTTGGAGATGATATTGTGTGTCCTTCAGCTTGTTAGAGTGACACTAGCACTCCATAAATCATAATACCTGTGTATTGTAAAATCAATACAAAAGTGCTATCTCAGCGCTAAACCTTAATAAGTTTTTCAGTGCTCTAACAGCTTAAACTTTGCTGTAATGCCACTGGACCTGTAGGTTAGGATCAGAGCATGCTTAATTTGTTTTGTAATAGAGACTTTTCTTTAATGAAGGACCGATTAGTAAAGCTTTGGTTGCCACTCTGGTGATCAGTTGGCAGAACAGCCTCTGCAATTAAACTCGTGTATCTCTGTCCTGAAGCAAAAAAGCAGGCTTAAACAGTCAATAAATGTTAATCCAGTCAGAACCTGTCTGTGCCTTTGAAGGCTGCCCATGAGGGGTTTTTCAAATCACATTTTTTTCATCTTGTTTTAAATATGGAAGTCCCCATAGAGACGGTACGTAGCGTACAAGGCCTCCCACTGCTCTGTAATAAGATCTGGCATACTAACAGCATTCTGTACAGATCTGTCATCTTTAGGTTTGTTTGTCCCTTCCCATCCCAGCATACCTATCTGTATAGTTACTGGTTATGTAAAAAAAGCAATCACCGTGCTTTTTGCATTTCCTACATGTGAGAGTAAAAAGGCTTTATACAAAACATGTTACTATAGATGCATATGATTTTTACAATTTACAAATATCTCCCCCAAACTTTTTTCCATTATTATTTGTTTCTTTGTAGAGTGACTCTCAGGGGAGGAAGTTTACCTTTACACATAAACTGCAAAGCATACGTGGGAAGCGTGGAGCTGCCAAACAACTGTACTTAAAGCAAGCAAAAAGAAAAGTTGAACCTTATCTAGATTGTGGTTGCTCTCTAGGATATGCTTCTCATGAAACACTGCCAGATATTTATCTAATTCTGTTTTCCATTCTTGTCTGCTTGCTTTCTTTTCCTATGAACAGGATAAAAAAAGCAAGTTGATAACTAAAAGCAGAGGGAGGGTTAGCAGAAAGTTGGCTGATAGAGTTGGGAGGGAAACATGGATAAAAGAAAGAGGCAATTCCCAATCTTTAAATGCTTTCCATTTGGGGAAACACAGCCTTTGCTATGAACTTAATTTTCTTCTATTTCCCAGCCTATTTTCTATCTATCCCTTTAGCTGCATGCATAGCTGTACATAAAGCATTAACACACATGGGAAAGTGCATTAAATTTAGCCTAATCAGAACTGGCATCCCCTTTATGTTGGTTTGTAGAATTTAGCTTTTGCTCTTTATCAGGAGACTGAGAGCTTCAGACAAAAAGATGAAGAGACTTGTCATTGCATTGGAAATGAACATTTCCTGCTGGACAGAGAAAGAGATGGAAAGGAGGGATATCAGTCTCTTTGTAAAAAGGGCCACATTCATCACTAGCGCAACACTCTGACTTCCCCAGAGTCACTCTCTTCCCTGCCAGCAGGACCTGGGAGGGTTCGGAGGACACGAGCTGATGAGGGAAACTCGTAATGACCCTCTAGACAATGCAATTATTGCAGTGCAATCATGCAAGATTTCAGCATGAGTGCCCATACTGCGATGGGATGTTCTCTGCTCTTTCCTGTTGTCTGTCAGAATGGGACAAACCACCAAGTTGGCTTTAGTTTAAGATGCGCCAAGGAAGTAATAGCTAAGTGTAGCACTGCAGGCATTATTAGTAACTACATTCGTATTACTTATAGACATAAGTATATACACATATCCTCCATATTTCCTTGTTTGAAGTGATTAGATTCTGATGAAGAATATTATAAGATTTTTAAAAAATACAAATATATACATTTTAAAGACCACCACTCTCCCTTCCAGGTTTTTCAAGCAGCCCTGCTCTATTGCGAGACCAGTCACAGGCAGTAACAGAACTGGTAGTGTAACCATCCAGTGTATGTCAGGTTGGGTCAGGTTCAACCTGAGGTACACATTTAATGATAATTGGAAACCGAGATGCAATAAGGAATATATCTTGTCCTATCATTTACTGTGTTTCCCTTTTCATTATACCCAATTCCATCTTTAGTTTTGATCATTTAATTCAGATGAGTTTATGATACAGGTACTTGCCCTGACTTACCTCTTATGCCACCTCTGATTTCAGCCCTCTGTATGTATTTCCTGTAGTAGCTGACATTATGCAGCCAAGATCTAGCTTGATTTTTGTTTTTCTTCACCCTCCTGTGATCTCAGCAAAGTTTCTGGCAGCAGACTTCGGGTTCCCATTCAGTCGGGTTGTGTGCAACCTTGCAGAAATCATAGAGGAAATTCTTGTAGAAATAAATCAAAACTGCAGTCTGCAGGTTTTGCATTCGTTAAAAACATGAGCAGGGACTGGGAAGGGAAAAAAGGAGGCAGACAGTGTCTTTAAGAAAAAAGCAAACAAAGGGATTCCAAATAGGCAAAGGATATCTTTAAATATTGGGAAGTGCTTATTCAGTGCATGGAGCTGTAGAGGCCACACAGTCCTAAGCAATGACAGCACAATAGCATGGATATTGGTGGCCTGAAAGTGCTACTAATCCATAAAATATATCTGTAAATTACATTCCTCTATTATAATACTTCAATTATTGCATTTAAAAATCTTTTTTCAAATGGGATGCGCTGATAAATTTTTTACACTCCTTTCACTTCATTTTCCAGCATTCTACCACAAAGAGTTGGGCCACGTATTCCTGACTGCATTTGGTTAGTCATGTAGTTTAGTCAGCACATCCCCAAATTTAAGAAAATGGGACTTGAGCCTGCAGGCTGCTGAGTACTGCCAAAAGGGAATCAAAGGGAGCAAACACCTCTTCAAGCAAACTGTACATGCAATATTTACTATCACAGAAGACCTGCTAAAGCATAAAGAAACACATACAGCATTTAAAGAGGGTGTGGTGGTTTTGGCTGGGGTAGAATTAACTTTCTTGACAGTAGCTAGTATGGGGCTGTGTTTTGGATTTGTGCTGCAAACAGCGTTGGTAATTTAGGGATGTTCTAGTTATTGCTGAGCAGGACTTACACAGAGTCAAGGCCTTTTCTGATTCTCATCCCACCCCACCAGTGAGTGGGCTGAGGGTGCACAAGGAGTTGGGAGGGAACACAGCCAGGAGAGCTGACCCCAACTGACCCAAAGGATATCCCATACCATATGACACCACGCTCAGCATAAAAAGCTGGAAGAAGGACGGGAGGGATGTTCGGAGTGATGGCATTTGTCTTCCCAAGTAACCGTTAGGCGTGATGGAGCCCTGCTTTCCTAGAGATGGCTGAACACCTGCCTGCAGATGGGAAGTGGTGAATGAATTCCTTGTTCTGCTTTGCTGCACGTGCAGCTTTTGCTTTACCTATTAAACTGTCTTTATCTCAACCTACGAGCTTTGTCACTTTTACTCTTCCAATTCTCTCCCCCATCCTGCCAGGGGGGACTGAGCAAGTGGCTGTGCGGGGCTTAGTTGGTGGCTGGAGTTAACCCACAACAGAGGGAGAACGTCTTCATGTTCATGAAGTCTCTAATAACACAGGCAAAAGTAAGCATGAGGATGGACAAAGATTAGCTGTAGCCGGGGGTTTTGACCCATGGCCATCCATAAAATCCCTCTAGGTGTTCTCCAATGTATCTGCTCACCTAGTTCCGCATCATATTTAAGTATGAACTAACCTCATAAGAAAACAAATCTCAGATGAGAAGAACCAATGTTGATTTCTTAGCTTGGGTCAGTGAAACTGGCTTCTGACCACATGGTCACAAAGCTGGCTGTGTAGGGTCAGTGGAAAGCAGCAGGATTAGGGAGTGATGCATACCTTCTCAGTTCAACAAATTCTGGTTACTGGGCCAGCATTTCCTTCTGGAGGACTAGAGTTATTTGTGTAAAGGCAAGTTGTCTATATAAGCTGGGACTAGGGTGGGGAGGTGGGTTCGGAAGGGAAGGAGATTCACAGAATGGTTGGGGTCTACCTCTGTAGATCACCTAGTCCAACCCCCTGCCAAAGGCAGGGTCACCTACAGCAAGTTGCAGAGGAACATGTCCAGGTGGGTTTTGAATGTCTCCAGAGAAGGAGACTCCACAGCCTCTCTGGGCAGCCTGTGCCAGTGCTCTGCCACCCTCAAAGTAAAGAAGTTCTGCCTCATGTTCAGATGGAACTTCTTGAGTTTCAGTTTGTGCCCGTTGCCCCTCAACCTGTTGCTGGGCACCACTGAAAAGAGTCTGGCCCCATCCTCTTGACATTCACCCTTAAGGTATTTATAAGTATTGATCAGATCTCCTCTCAGTCTTCTCTTCTCCAGACTGAACACACCCAGTTCCCTCAGCCTTTCCTCGGAATAGAGATGCTCCAGTCCCCTCATCATCTTTGTTGCCCTCAGCTAGACTCTCTCCAGTAGTTCCTTGTCTGTCTTGAACTGGGGAACCCAGAACTAGACACAGCACTCCAGATGTGGCCTCACCAGGGCAGAGTAGAGGGGGAGGATGACCTCCCTCAACATGCTGTCCACACTCTTCCTGATGCACCCCAAGATACCATTGGCCTTCTTGTCCATGAGGGCACATTGCTGGCTCATGGGCAACTTGTTGTCCACCAGGACTCCCAGTCCTTCTCCATTGAGCTGCTCTCCGGCAGGTCAACCCCCAGCCTGTACTGGTGCATGGGGTTATTTCTCCCTAGGTGCAGGACCCTACACTTGCCCTTGTTGAAGTTCATCAGGTTCTTCTCTGCCCAACTCTCCAGCCTGTCCAGGTCTCTCTGGGTGACAGTGCAGCCTCCTGGTATATCAGCCGCTCCTCCCAGTTTTGTATCATCAGGGAACTTGCTGAGGGTACACTCTGTCCCTTCATCGAGGTCATAGATGAATAGGTGAAACAAGACCGGACCCAGAACTGACCCCTGGGGAGCACCGCTAGCCACAGGCCTCCAACCAGGCTCTGCACTGCTGAGCACGACCCTCTGGGCTCTGCCATTCAGCCAGTTCTCAATCCACCTCACTGACCATTCATCTAACCCACACATCCTGAGCTTTCCTATCAGGATGTTATGGGAGACAGTGTCAAAAGCCTTGCTGAAGTCCAGGTAGACAACATCCACTGCTCTCCCCTCATCTACCCAGCCAGTCATGCCATTGAAGGAAGACACTAAGCACTAGGTTTTGTTTGCTTTCCACTAGGTACTAGCACCTGCTGAATGACAACTGCATGATCACAGCCAGAGTATGGTAATTTTTGCAAACAGAGGAAAGTCAGAAAATTTAAAAAGACCCTCAGGGTGACAAATGGAATTCAGTTTGTGCCTGAAGAAGCATGTGTGTGTCTCCTATGCCCCCTTCACGTGCTTTCCCACTTGCATGCTCTTAGGTTGCCTACAGGTTGTAGGTCAAACTCACACCAGCTACTCAGAGTGGGTCCTACCTCAGCAGCTAGAAGAGGTAAAAAGAAATTTGGAGTAATCCTCGTGTGAGCCACAGTGGTCTGGGCAGCCTCTGTAATTGTGAGACACTCAAAGGCTTTCCCAGAAATTTAGGGAGCTCTGCCTGTTGTTTCAGTGGACTCCCAGGGTCAACCTTGGGTGGCTGCAGGAAGTGAAACTTTAAGTAGACTACAGCCTTATAAAATATCAGCAGACACATACTTGAAAGCCTAATGATCAGTTTAGCTTGGCTTAATTGGGTTTATGTGTTCAAGGATATCCTGGCAGCTACCCTTGGAGAAAATTAAAGCTGCAACAAAATTCTGCTGATCTGATGGAGAGCCTAAGCCTACCTCTGCGTGAGAGGCGAATCTCTTCGCTGACTCCTCGTACACAGGGAGACTGGCTGAGCCCAAATATCTCACTTGTTCATCAGTCATCAGCTCTCTTTTTGGGATGGTGACAAAGCTCTGTGCTTGGGAAGCTGGTGAGTTGGCTCAGTGCTGCTTACTCACTCACTTTCTCTCCCTTTCAAATCTTATCCACCCATTGCAAAAATGAGTCCATGATGAATAGATTTTTGAATTGGCTTACAATTGGTTATTCTACTCTATAATATTAATTTTCATCTTCAGCTGTTCATTGATCGAAGAATACTGGATGTGGATTGTTAGTTTTCTTCATGACACTTATATTGAAGAATGATTTGGAGAATATGTTAGTACATATTGATGACATTTTCCATCTCCTATGTGTTTTTAGAGCATTTCTCTTATTTGCTTTCTTGGAGGACGCAAAGCTTGCTTCTGCAACTTGCATTTTTTACCCGTCTTTTATAAGAATCAACTATTATTAACCATTAAAAATGCAAAAAAAAAAAAAAAGAAAACATGCAACAGAATTTAAACAGCATTAAAATGAGGAAGGCTCCCCTGAAAAAAAAAGAGTCAGCGTTGCCCATCTTACCAGACTTTCCAATTTCCATTCAAATACTTCCACATCTCTCTCCATGTTGCAGTGTTTCCAGGTGCATGGTAGTGTCCTGACTCGTCGGGCATTTCTGCAGACCACAGCGAAGCTGAAACAGGAAAATTTGCAGTAAGATTATTTATGTTACTCAGTTCAATTCAGACTTTGCGGATATCAATGGGTCACGTGAACACTTCTGAATTAACGCGCTGTGCTCATCCATAATACAGGAATTTAACAAACTGCGATTTACCACCCGCAACTGGAAGGGATCCCTCAGTTTGATCTGTGGCACAAGCCTAGGAAAGGCTGACGTTGCCACCGCTTTGTGCAAAGTGGAGGAGGACACTGATGGCTTCTCCACCTGAGCGTTTAGTGGCCTGGACACTCCTGCAGCTCAGGGGACACTGATCCTCCCTTTGGCACAGCTGTTCCAAGGGCCCCAGGAGCTATTTGGATACCAGTGCCCTCATGTGAGCTGCTTTTGTGGGGCCTTTTTACTGTCAAAGCTGCTTGATGTCTTTCATGGAGTCAGGATCACCCCCTGTGAAATAAGTTCATCATGCAAGTGTAACAACTTACTTTCAAAACTTCCCTTGAGATGATTTAATTTAAAAGAAAAAAGCATAAGGCTGTATGCTTCTCACCACAAACCTTCATACTTTTAACAATTAACTTGCTGCAAGAGACTGCCAAAGAATGTAATTACGCTCATTTAAAAATTTGTTTATTTGATTATTGTCTTCCAGGAAGTGGCAAAACTATTTTTAATGAAAATTTGTATTTAGGAAACAATCAACAAACCACACACATAACCACATGCACAGCTTGACTTGCTGCTGGGGTGAACCATGGCATGCCAAGTTTCAGCCTGAAGCTAATTTTTTACAGCCAAGTTATAAAGCCCTGAAAAGGGGGTTTTATTGTGGAAATGCTGACAGAACCATAGTGGTGCTACTGGCTGCCTCTCTAATTAGTCTAAAGAATGGAAAGTTATATTTTGCAATATGTGGTAAGCACTATTGTCCTGATGTTGCTGGTTTATGCCAGAACTACAGGCTTAATTTGGTGCTATGTATTCTATTACAAGTTTGAAAAGGCAAGTTTGACTCTTTCACTGTCATGAAATGTTAGCACTTTCAGGCAGCAACCTTGATTTGTACTCTCAACGATATAAATATTAAAAGGTAGAGTTTGGATTTGTTTTTGGTGACAGTAGCAGATCCCTGCTGTGTTCATTCTACTTTGAAGAAGATGTGGAGTCCACATGGTGTTTCTTGCATGTTTTCCAGAGACTACTTTTAAATTCCTTCAATAAAAGTTACTTTTATTCCTGTTTAAGTGTTCTGTGGTAATGTTTACAGAGAAACATCCTGCCAGCAGACTAAAGTAAATAAAAGGCAGGACACTAGTAACATAAACCACATCATTTTACTACTGTTCTCCCACCACCTGCACTCCCCCATCTCTGCCAGAGCACCCCGCTTGTAATTACACCTACCTGGTCTGGCTTCCAATGGTTTCAACGTTTGCAGAGTACACCAAAGGTGGCGGAAGCCATTTACCCTGCCACCCTATCATTTTCTATTGCAAGGTTGCTGCAGTATCACTGTGATCAAGCAACTTCTGTATTTTACCATCTCTTCAGCAATAATTAGTTGTTTTTAAACTAAGACTCTGTCACTGTGCATCCTATGTTAGTGCTTACCAGCTCTTGTTGCAAGCCTGCACCCCCCTATGCCAGTGCCAGCTACCCTACAGCCAGTAACAAAAGAGCAGTCCTTTCTCTAAAGGTAGGGCAAACATAAGGGAAATGGATAGCTGCAATTATATGATTACACAGCCTTGTGACATACCAAGGATATCTTAAAAACATGCATAATTATACGAAAATGAGTCGACCCACTGATTTAAATGAGACAACTATGTGATTAAGTGCTGTGCTGTGCTTTCATTTTGCTAATTTGTTTGTTTGGGTTTTTTCTCCTAATACAGTACCTACAGTGTGTTGAAAAATGTTACTCACTTACAGTTGCTATATAATTGCTGTTCCTGCTATTGTTAGTGTGCTGGGGCTGGGCACAGACCCGTGCGTCCGGGGAGGGCTATAGTAAGGTTCTAAACACCCCTATATATTTGTTTTAAATATACTATTATTCCTTCAGGTGCCTACACATCGTTATTTGTTATTATACTGTCAGGATAAATTCTTATATTTACACCTGAAATCAAGTGATTGCAATCCATCTCTCCTTTTTGGATAAAACTGTGAATTCATAACAATGCCTCCTGTTGTAGCCAACATCATGTTCTTTGGCACTGTGAGGATTCATCAAGTGACAATAAGAAATTAATCTGTTTTTTTTTTTTTTCCAGTCCCTGCTTTCTACTCCCATCCATTTGCAAGGAATACCTTTGTCTGGTACTTGACAGTACCTGCAAGGCTTCAACGCTGAATTTAGTATGTCTGCTGAGATTACACTAAAGGCAACAGTGGATTATTTTCTAAGTGCTAATCCTTAATGCAGAGATTTGTGCTTGTTCAGCAAAGCAAGGACTCCATTTCCTTCCTCCTTTGTATTTTATTTGCTGCCACCTAGGCGGGAGGCAGCCTCTCAGGAGCAACCTGATGGGCTGATGCATCGCAATTTGACTCAACCAGATCTGACCCAACAAGCAGTGCTCAGAATTAGATCACAGTCTCCGCATGCATTAAGATCTACAACCTACAGTAGCTCCGTTAGTCTGCTGAGCAACCAGACTGGCTCTGATTGAAATTACCATTTTGATGCTCTGACCTTCAAATCTCTTAATAAAGCAGAAAACGACCTGTCCGCTTGTCCTTCTGGCTGTGGGGAGGCAGAATGGCACCAGCTGAGTGAGCCAATACAAGATTTAACTTAATCCATGCTCCCAAATACAGCATCAAGACAAGAAGAAAAAAAAAAATAATTTGAAGAGGCTGGTCCTTCTTTACAACAGGGACTGCTCCCACTGCCACAAAGAGGCCTTCTGCACCCCACGGAGGGTCAGTAAGGGTCCTACCAGCACGCGGCTAAATGGGCAGTAACAAACACCTCCTGCGTCAGCTCCAGCGCCTGGGTGTGTTTTAAAATCCACCACGAATCACTTGCGGCAACATTCACTCCAAATACTTTCCCCTTAGATAAGCACATACAGATGTCCGGCCACTGTTGAATTATGAGCTCCTCTTCAGAGCTTGGAGGAGAAGGAATGGAAATGAGAAGTTTCTTCAGAGGAGGAGGTAATTGTAGCAAAGGGGAATAACTCTTTTCTGTGTTAATCTGAAGATCACGTATAAAGTAGATAGAATCAGTGATACCCACTCCTAGGGCAGTTGTACACTGGGAAACCTGATGTCGAGGAAAAGACAACTTCATCTTTGAAAAATGAATCCTTCTTTAAGCACTGTTTTGCCATTTGATGTTAAGTAGTAGGTAAAAGCTACTAGTCTAGCATAAGCAGGAGAGAATCCACTGAAATAAACTGGATTATTTTATATCTGTTTACATCGAGCTGAAATTTGGGGTTGCATTTCCAGAATAAATACAGGAAAATACCAAGACAACAGCTTTCAAGGACAGTAGATCACAAAATTCTCTTTCAACCGAGAGATATAAAAATAATTATGTTGTACTATATGCAAAAAACACTGAACCAAGCAACACCCATTTCCCTGCCAGACTTGCTCACAAAAATAAGTAACCTTTCTGCATTAAACTATTTATCCTGAAATTCAAAGTAAAAGGAGTAAAACAATTAGCCAAGGTCTATTGTCGAAAAAAAAAATAAATTGGTGAAATAGCAAAAGCAAATTGAGAAGACTGGTAAAAATAAAGATGAAATGCACAGATATATGAAAAAAGGTTTGTGTTGTATTATCCATGAAGCTGATAATTGGATGTTATTTATTAAGCATTTTCATTATTAAAACTAAAATATATTGATGTTTTTCATGAGAATCGGCAAGTACTTTTATTGCTTTGTAAAATAGTATTGAATTGTACTCTATAAATCTAATCTGTATATAGATTTTGAGGGTGCTCACTCACATATTTATAAGCATGCATAATTAATTTTGAACTGTACCATTTTTTTTCTTCTAGCAAAAAAAAATTCTCACAAATTGCAGCCGACCTGGTTTTGTTAATATAAAAATCTGTAAATTGCAATGTAATATATCTAAATAACTTTGATCTTGAACACTTGTAAGAGCAGAACTTTATGTGAGATTTCCAGTAATTCCTGATTTCAGCCATGTGGAAATACACTATAAGCAGCTTTCCCATGCTATATATTCTTCCAGATGAAAAAAGAAAGAATAATAATTAGCATTTTTACTACAGTATATTGTCAAAGTGGATGAAAAGCATGATTAAATAAGCACTGAAGAACTGTCTGAAACATTTTAGTGTATCAACAAACAGCTAATGAAGCTCTTTTGAACATTAAGAGAGGACCTGGCTCTGTTTGATTCATTTTCAATAAAGGTTCAGTTTATTGTAGCTGACCAGAGATAAACCCATGATGAAAACCTGGTAGGTGCACGTTCAGGCTTTCAACGTTTGATGAAATGCTACACACCACGGTTTCCCTGGTAAAGCAGGACCTTCTGTATGGAAGAAAAATGATGAGTGAACACAAAATCCCTTTAAGGGGTGCAGCATTCTGTTCGTCGCAGATGCAAAGAGCACCAGAGGTGCAGATCCCAAAGGTGACATCCAGCTGGAATTTGCAATAGGTTCAGTCACACGACATTGATAATAGCCTCAGGGAAAGGGCTTTGTGCCAACACACACGCTGTACCTGAAGGGACAACAGGAACGAAGAGCCCAATTCCTACATGTTTTGTAGCTGTCACTCTTGCTGCCTACAGCTACCTGGGCATGAACACGATGGCTTCCTGCTTGCTTTGCATGAGCAGGAAGGCCAGCGGTACTGTAAGGACAGCCTGGACATGTCCCCCACCCCTCTGCAGGGTCCCAGCCAAGGGGCTCTCCATCGCCTGGTGCTTCTGCACCGCAGCAGCACAGCACTTCTGTGCCTCCTGCCAGTGGGGCCAAAGCCTCATCACAGCTGGGCTGCAACCTCACCTCATCTCTGGCAGCACCTCTAGAGAAGGTGTGTGTGTTTTGGGTAGGAAACTAAAATAGGGGGAAAATGATGTGTGGGCAGAACAGTAGACTCAACCGAGATGAGTAAGGCAGCAGTTCTCCAGAAACGTCCCTGGGTGACACCGTGGGGGAGGTGGCCAGGATGTCTCCAGCTCCAGCCATCTGCAGCTTTGCCCCCATGGCCTGCAAGTGACTGAACCAACAGTGTGCTGAGGCCAGCACAGAAATAAGCTGATTTTTAAAATGCTCTGATGCTTTGTTCCTGGAGATTTCTTTTCTGTTTTCACTGATATCAATCATGCATAGCAAGAGGCTTCTGCAGACCCAAAATTAAAGCAAAGCAGGGCTGTTACATGTCTTTTTCTTTTTTTTTTTTTTTTTTTTTTTTTGTGAAAAATTGTTTTATACCTGAGACTTCTCTCAGGAAGAGAGAGCACCATAAAAATTTTATGTGTATATTAGAACGTTAAAAGCACTGTAGTAACAAGCCCGGTGTTTTAAATAAAATATAAGTACTGAATCCCATATTATAGGAGTGGTGTAGCAGAGCCTCAAAGGCTCACTCTAAAAATTAAGGACCACTAGCTCTAAACCCAAATAAAATCCAGGGAGCTGGGAATGCCAGAGGGATTAATAGCAATAGTGTTGCATACGCAATGAGTTCAGGTGCTTACAGATGAGAGATTTACCCAAACACAAACAGGATTTGGAAGCTGCACATAGCCATGCATGGGGGCCAATGGAGCAATGGAGTAGACTAGACTTGATGGTGTTCTCTTCACTGAGCCAAGCAGAGGAGATGCAGACACAGACTTTGCATCCCTCTGCTGCCTTCCTGCTATCCTTGTGTGCCCCACCACCCACCAGTGACCCTGCATCCAGCCTTGGAAAACTCCCCTTACTCACACTGGGGTTCCGTGCGGTGGGGTTGTCTGTTCTTCCATCATCTTCACAGAGCTTTGTGTCAGAACCCTTCAGGATGGTGCGGCTGGTTCCCTGCAGGGGAAAAGGTAAGAATTGGTGCTAGCTGCCACATGCACTTCTCACTGGCACGGTATCACTCCAAAGCAAGGCTGTGGGTTTTACAGGTGTTACTCTGGATTTGTACTTGTGTATCTGAGGTCAAAATTAGACACGAGTGAACCTCCAAGCGAGCTATGCATAGAAATATTACAAATTGCTCTCTAGGCACGTCTCACCAGTAATATGTATTAGACCTCTAGCTGCACTGTCGCTGGGAATTTACCTCACTTTTTATAGCCAGGATGAATGTTGTCCACTGTACTGGTATCTACAGGCTGACCCGCCCCCTGTCATTTATCCTTCTGCAAAAGAAGTGCTAAGTGGATCTAGAAGCACCCCATTCTAATCCAATAGGTTTTTATCTCCATTTTATATTCTTTCTCCTCAAGCACAAACCACAAAAATTTTAGGGAGTCAGGATTACATGGAATACATATTTAGTGCTACACAACACCACTTTTACTGAGTGATATGGTAACTGTTCTGGCTCTTTGTTAATCAACAGGCAAAGAACAACAGACAAAATGTGCTACAATAAGCAGAAAATTCATTACCCAAAAAATGAGTAGGAAGAAGAAAATACTTAGTACTGTGCTTTCCTTCTGTTCCTTTTGTTAAAATTTTAATGACATGTTCCAAATGTCTAAGACAGTTATGAAAAACATGGGAAGCTATAATCTGCATACTTTTCTTTTAAGGCTCTTTAACACATCTTCTAAGAAGTCCCAGAGATGTTAGCCAGCCCATTATGTGTAATGAATCTTGGCATGAAACAACAGCACAGCAGCAGCTACACATGAAGCAGCCTATACCATAAATTATCTCAAATACAAACCAAATCCCCCTTGTTTATCATGTATATAAAGCACCAGTATTCAAGATTTCCTCCAGAAGTGCTGGACTGTGTGTAATATTACTCATAGCATAACAAGGTCTAGTTCTGTCATTGCAATTGCTTCTTTCCCCAGATGATAAAGTGCAGACATGTAGCAATAGAAAGGCTGTCCAAAGAAATAAAAATATCAACAGGTTTAACAAAAAGTCTGGGGCAACTGCATGAAAGGGTGAATAAGTGCCACTGCAGATCTTTTTGAAGTATTTAAGTCACCAAGGCTGACTGAAGTTCATCGCTGGTGCAGCACAGTGTAGCCCTGCTGACCTCAATGCTGAGAATGCATGGATTAAGAGTAACTCAAGATCAGAATATAGCAGAGAATGTGCAAAACCTACCATTCTGCTTAGAAATATATTTCTATCACAAGCAACGCCACTTAGTACCGATATTCAGCTGCCTGTGCTGTCTCCAAGAAGGAATCCGCACCTGCGTGTCTGGGACACTGCTAAATCTGGCTGTGAAAATAGCCCGTTTTAGCACAGCCCTACCTCCTTCAGCTATGCAGAAATCATCCCACCAAGGATCTAAGGGATGATCAAAATCTCTAGGAAGCAGCATGCAAGCCTGGCAGCCATAGAAATACAGAAGCAGAGAGGTTACTGGACAGGGAACTCCTTCCTTGAGTCCCACAGGCATATATTTTTAGGCAGGCAATGCTGACATTGGTGCTCTGCCAGATGTTTAGCTGTGGTTTGTGAATGTATTTACTTAGAAATACAATGGAAACCTCATCCTCTATGTGTCGCATTTCCACATCGAATATTGGTTTGGTGGGGTCTTTCTGATTTTATTTCAGCAATTCAGGTTTCTTTGATTTTTTTCAACAGTATGACTTGGAAAACTGTAACTTGGGTGATTTTCCCAAATCACCTAAGGTACAAGGTTATGCAGGTGCAATCAAAATTGCTTACTCTTCCCAATGCAATCTTGAGGTAGAGCTTGCCCAGCTCAGGAAGGAGAGCTCCCTTCCCCAGGAATAAAGGGAAACCAACGTTATTTGATAAATGCATGATCCTGTAATTACAACCTTTGTTGCCCTGAGGTGGTCAGAGTTTTACACTTTGGATGCACATTACACTTTCAATGACTGAACAGTCAACCAGAGACACTGGATGTGAAACCTGCCACCAGGGTAGGTGGGTCCTCTGGAGGTCAGTTCTACAGTGCAAGGAAAATGGAAGCATTTCTTTATCAGGTTGCTTGAGAGAGAAAATTGTAACTAATTGGAAGCTCTTGGAGGTTTGCAATGTTCGAAACAATTCCCAGAGAGGAAGGTATCAATATATAGTCAGAAAAAAGTTGCCGAAAGGTATAGGCTACCTATTGGAAGTTTCTGCAACATATATCCACCAGTAGTACCATGAAGTGGGTGAGTTTGTGTTTTCCCTATAAGCAAATATAAAGTACTCTTATTGTGTATATTTATATGTACAGGATAGCCGTCTCCTAGTATCTATCATCTGTTTACACACACATTCATGAGAACCTATTATAATTTAATTACAGTCAAATTTGAGCATCTGCAACATCTTTTTCACTATTACATATATTTTTTTAAAAAATAATTCTTTTGTATTATCGTTGCCAACCATTAAAAACAATCCTGTAAAGCAACAATGTATGAAGCAGAAGCAGCAAATATGAACATAGAAAATTTTAAATATTTCCACAAGACCCATGACACTTGGATATTTGTTACCTCTCATAGCTGAAAGATTGTGCTAGAATTTGTGTATAAGCCATGTTAGTTTTCTGTGGCAGGATTTGTACATAATGGCAAATTTCTGGATCTTGTTATCTCAGGGCAAAAAGTCATGCTTTGGAGCAGTTGCCCCAGCAGGAGGATAAAAGATGATGGTTGGTAATTACATCAGTTTTGCACTGTTGAGCAGATGTTCTTGCAGATAGATTTTGGCTGGCATTTACAGAACATAGCTAGCGAATCTCATGATAGTGTTGGAGGAATGCTGCTACAAGTGAATGGAGCTGCATACTTGTAATAAAAAGATTATGAACAGAAGAAATAAATGAAAAGAAGAAACAAATGAAAAGTGTACCAGCTAAACTACTTCAAAAACTGATTTTTGTTTTTTAAAAAGAGTTATATTTAATCTTGAGTAACCTGAATGTGGGCCAGCAGATTTAGAACTTAGCCTAATCAAGTTATATGTGGTACCAGTTTCTAATATCCAGAGAGGATGTAATAGTCTGCATAGGGCCAAAATTAGAGAAATGGAAGGAGATTCAGGGCTGGAGGGGCAGCAAAGTAATAGAAAGCTAAGAATACCCTTTACCTGCATATGACTGACAGCAGTTTGAAGGAAATCAGACAGCAACCAAAAATACAAGGTAAAACTTGTTAGAAGGAGAAGCCAGCTCAACTTTTATGACTGACTATAGTGATAGATGCAATATAGTGAGAAAAGGACTGTATTTACATCTTTACAGGCAATTCCAAATGTTTAAAAATATTAACTAATTGTTAACCAACATTATTCATCCCTGGGATGGAGGGGCATTATTTCCTTCACTATATGACTGGAAAATGACTTGCTTAAGCCCACGCAGCAACTCAGCTGCAAAAATGTAACTGTGGCTCAAGATTTCCCACTCTCAACCCTATGCTCAGCCTCTAGATAGGTTTCTGAATAGGTCCTCTTTTAGATGCTAAGCTCAACATAAAAGGCAGAATAGTGAAAATATTCTACAGTCTGGGAAATCCTCAGTATTTCTACCCAAACAAATTCCTGAAGACGCACTTTTAAATCAGCCAATTCAGTGTGTAACTTTCTACAAATTTTTGTACATTGAATGATGGAAATATGATATCATATTATGATATCACAACTGGAGCTGGACTCCTGATTTGACCGTGCTGTGGGTTGCCAGCATGTCTGTTAATGGAAGGATTTATTGACAAGAAGCATTTTAAAAACAAGACATTTACAATTAGATTAGAATCCATTCCCCTTCATTTTACCTATCTGTGGGAACGCTGACTTTCAAAATCCCCACTTTCTTGCTGGGGTAAATGATGCTAAAAAAAGCAACAAACCTGTCCCTGCTGGCAGGTGCCAGCTTGCAGAATTAGATATGGGCACTCTGCTCGCCCCTTTCCCAAACAGGGCATCGGACACTGCACAAAGTGTCAGATCAAGTTTCCTGCGCAATGCCAAGTGTGTTTGCAGTAATAAAAGAGACTGTGTGGTTACCATATGCTTTGCTTTTAGATCTTGGTTCCAAGGGGGAAAATTTGGTCCAGTAGCCAAATTACAACAAATTGGAGAGATTTCTTAAGGCATTTAGGGCTAGTGCATGCCTTGACTCCAGCTAAGGGTGTTGTTTATTATACTCACTCCAGGACGGAATTTTGCTGCAGTACTTCAAAGTGAAGTTACTGATGTTCCTGCCATGCAAAAGATCTGAATAAGGAGATGACTAGAGTAAGGTTGCTAAAAAGAAACAGTATCCAAAATGGGGAGGGACAAACCAGCATGTATTTACATGTCAAAAACTTGAATTTTAAAAAGTAGATTAAAAATAAACCCAAAACACCTCTCTCAAATTATCTACTTCTATTTATTTCTCCCGATTGTGAACTGAATGAACTAACTAGAAGATAGAACGGCTGAGTGCACTGAGGAAGATATTGGCCCAGGGCCCACAGTGGGACTATGCGGATGCAGAAGGCTCTGGTCAGTATAGGTTTCTAGAAGGAGAAAGCAAGCAGCCCGTGAGAGTCCCAGAGCTCATACCACTGAATCAGATGGACATTGCCACCTACCTCTGTCCTGTTGTTGAACCTCCCTTCACTCTGCCTCTCTCTCTCCGAGAGATGCAGGTATCTTCTGCAGTACTCAGCCGTCCAAGGGGTTTTCACATGCATCTCATGACACCAGGAAAGCCATGCAGTCTTGCTGTGAAATACTTCTTTTCTCATGGATTTCTAAGCACAGTCTAGGAGGAAAGCAGTCTGTAGTATCACTGCTCACAATGCATGCTTGCACAAACAGCTGGAAGAACAGAGAAAGCATTTTTCTCTCAAGTTACACTCAGGTAATAAACATGCTTTTTCCTAACATGTTTGACTCCTCTACTTAGGGCATAATTTGATCATTCTTAACAGCAAAGGGTAGAGTTAGACTTTGCAGGTGTAAAACACAAAAAGGAATGCAGCAATTCACGTGGGTACTTCCTAATGCTGCTCTGGTTTTCTCATGGTCTCTCCTGTCCACTGGCAATGTGAGCTCATTCTGTCTTGCTTCCTTTCAGCCTTCTTCAAGTGCACTGAAGTGCAACTGGTTTAGTTTTCCTGGGAATCTACAGCATGAAAAGGAGGAAATGCAGTTCAGGGGTAACACTTCGGGTGCCATATGGAAAGGCACCCCAAGGAAAACAAGAGGTTAAAGAACCAAAACCAAAAGAAGAGGATAAAGAGAAAGCTGCAGGTACCTTGCTTTGAAAAGATAAAATGAGATCGCTTCGGTTACAATGTGATCCACAGAAATATTGTAAATGTGTTCACGACCTTTTTTGAAGAAACAGTGCTCAATATACTATAGCAT
This sequence comes from Cariama cristata, assembly GCF_000690535.1. NCBI lineage: Eukaryota > Metazoa > Chordata > Aves > Cariamiformes > Cariamidae > Cariama > Cariama cristata. The sequence goes on along the minus strand of NW_009628322.1, from coordinate 27,572 downwards.
TGCCTATATTTGTAATAAATCAAATGACAGAAAAACAAATGTCACTTATTAGAACACTGAGGTTTACTGTTCAAGTGATTAACTGAGAATCATTTGTATGATTAAATGCTGGAAAATAATTTGCTTTCACTGTGAACCTATAGCATAGATCTCATTACACAGAAGTGCTGCATATTAGTTGAAGCAAATTAACATTCAAAGACTTTCTGGAGTGGCTGCTAATCACAGGCTGTTAATTACTGTCATTACATTCGACTGCTGAGGAGACTAACCGAGGAATCATTCTCATGATCTTGGTATTTGAAAGTGATCTTCACCAGTAAAAACACGTCAGACATACAGAAATTGCAAATTGCTGAATTTGCTGACGCAGTTGAAAATTCCGCTGACTATAAGTACCCATCTGGTGATAGATGCATTCTTGACACAGTTTCAGTGTTTGGACTTAGGAAATAATGAGTATCAATGTCCTAGCTAGGGAATATGCAAAGATGAAGGAGCCCTTTGTATCCTTAATTAAGGAAAGTAGTAGCAGAGCTCGTTCACAGATAAGTGACTGTACATAATAATCATGTATTTATGTGAGGGACTGTTATGCTATATTACTATAGCAGCAATTAGGTTTTCACAAAGTAGTTTTAATAAAAGTCATACTTGTGTAATAAATAAACAACTAATTTCCATGGCAGATTAATTATACACAGCTTAAAATGGTGACCATGCTAAGTCAAACCTATAGAGGCAGATTCTTACAAATGCAAATGTACAACTACATGCTTACAAGTGAACTTATTCTTTACTGGCAAATCAGGGACACACCCCCATGAATTTCAGGATGGATGCCTCTGTAAAAAGCAGGCTTATATTTGATTTTTGTGTGAAAGAAAGATCCAAGCATACTGTACTTGAGGGACTTGGTAGGCCAGCCTAGAAACGGTCTCACCAAGAGAGGAGAGGGCTCTCTTGAAAATGTCAGACCCCCACTCAGAGACTTGCAACATGAAGATGTGACAGATCTTTCCTACAGGGTCTCCTAACATCTGCTTTTCTTAGCTTGGTCTTTAGCTTACAGTGAAAAGAACGGGGAGAGACTAGCTCTATCTCCATCCGTATGGAAGGGGAAAAAAAAAAAAAGAAAACATTAACATGCTTTCTCTGATACAGAATAGGCCTACAGAATTTAGAATTAAAATATTGTCTATATAATTTTTTTCACATAACTCTATAAATAATATTCAAAACACTGTGATGACATAGCAAAGCCAGATGCTGTAGTATATTAATAATTTATAAAAATATGGTTTAACTCTTTTTTAGTTCATGTATTATCTGTAAACAGACAACTGTCTTCTTGAGTATATTCATTATTAGAAGTGATTGTACCATAACATACAGAAATAATTCTTGGTTAGTTGCTCATTCACAAAATAATTTGTTGCAGGTACTCTATATTCCAGTTGATAGCACGCTGTTAAAGCCAACAGGCTTTTCCAGAGAGAGAAAGGGTTAGCGCTGTTCTGAGAAGATGATCACCTAAAATAAACATATTGAGAGAGTTTTGCGCACTACAAATGTTTAGGAATTCAAAAACTCAATTACATTGCAAAGAAATGCAATCTCTTGTTGGGTGTTATCAGTAACCTTCACAGGAGGGGGCACATTGGGAATAAAGGCTTACAAAAATGCATGCCAAAGCAGCATATAAATTGAGTAGGTCCTCCTTCAGAGTAAATTAATGTTCTATATTGTCCAGACTGTGAGAAGTCTCCAAAGCTCCAGTGTGGAGTTTCCCTTTCCTTAACCTTTCCTGCAGGGTTTCCTATAGCAACGAGGATTTGGACCACACAAGTTTGGTAGGATTTTGTTGCTACTGCTGCCAGCATTTAGTGCTGCTAAGTAGATGCAACAGAGTTCAGTTATAAAAGCACATACAGGGGAGAGGCTTAAAGCATTCCCCAAATCCCACTCACCTGCACTGAGGCCATACCACATTTAGCTACGACTGTGTCCAAATAGCTTCTGCACTGGTGACCCTTGAGAATCCAGAGACTATTTAAAGGCCTGCAAGAGGCAGCAAAGCAAGCTGTTTTGTCAGCAAGCTATATTCACTCCATAAGGATCCACTCTTCTATCAGGTAAAGACGACTTGTAAAAATTGCAAAATGTTGGAAGTTATTGCTCTTGATCATCCCTGAGAGATGTTTGTCTCTCCTTTTCAGAAATCTTCTCCTGAGAAAAACTCCTACACAGCCAAGTCTACTGTTTTTCTGTGTCTGGGGCTGTAAATTTTTTTCCCCTAATATTTACATTTTCTCTGTACAAATGACATACAAGATCTTTTTCTACTATCTAGCCAGATATTACATATTCTGTACTTGTGCTTTTGATTTCTTCATTATAAGAGTAACTACCTTTTTTTTGAGAGACAAGTACTCAAAAAATGTCATTAAATTTTCCCTGTTCTTAGTGTTTTCCTTCTTTTGTTATGTTGCCGTTACAGCAGAAATAAGAACAAGCTGCTTTAATTAATATTTATTGTGGACTCAAGTAAGTAATCTGAAGTGTCTACTGAGATTTTCTGCTACCACAGAAGATGATGTTCCAGGCACCTAAGCTGTCCCAGCTGTATTTTTTCAGTAGGAGGTGCCTGTGGCAGTCACACTCCCTCTTGAGTTGTGAGTTACCTTTCGTCCCACTTACTGATGTATTTGCTATCTGGTCTCAAAGGCTCCGACTCATGTTTCAAACCAGGTTCTGCACATGGAGACACAAACCAGCTGATCCCTTCACAGCTGCCCTGACCAGGGAATTGTCTGTGACCACGGGGGTGGCACTGGGGCGTCCGTAGATAATCAAGACAAGCCGGTCTCATCAAATGCCCAGTAGTGCCTCAGCTTACTCAAACTGAATCCTAACCGTTTCCTGCAACTAAACTACCCATCTTCTTGTCTCATTTACAGCTCTGCTGCTAACTGTCTCTGTCGTGCAAGGCTTTGTCCTTACTAAAGATCTAGCAGGGACAATGACCCTTCTTTCCAGGGTGATGGAAGTATGCTCAATCAGCCCAATATATGCCTAGTCACCATGACGCGTGACATCTAGAAGAAACCAACTGTACTGTCCTTTTGATCCACCCTTTATTTGCATGGAAATTTTGTCCAGTTAACTTACCTTGTATATTAAATATATTACATATATGTATATACATATATAAATATTACATATATGTACTCAATAATGTTTAATATACCACAACTTTCTTCTTAAACATCCAACTGTGTATTATTCAAATGCTCAGCAGATTAACTGTAAATTAAAATAGAAAGTTTCAAGCTATAGAACATGAAATACATTTCATGTGTTAAATGTTCTTTTAATCACATTGGAGTGTCCACTGGAGCAGTCTCCTCACAGAGTTCAAGCAATTAAACACTATTTCTTTCTGCATAACCATAAGATATATGTCCTTTTTGTTAATCGTGATTTTTGCGGGATGTAGTTATCCAGATTGTGCTCAGTAATAAGTCTTCTCCTGCATAATTGATTAAATAACTGTTTGCCAGTTCATCTTGTTAAAATACATTCGTTTGTTTTTATAAACGTGGATGACCTTGGAGAATGGAAGCCAGGAAGAGGGTTACAACGTGACAGCCGAACACAGGTACAGAGGGGACCTGCTTTGTGTAACCCTTGCACTGCGAACAAAACCCTGCCTGGAAAAGCTTTCAGAGGGGACCCTGAGTAGAGCAGTTCGAGGACTGCAGAGCAGGCGGTCAGCCGCAAACACACACAAAATGCTTCAGTCGGCTCAGGGCACTTTCTGAACATACAAATCAATGACAATTAAAGCGGATTATGAAAAGCAATAGTAGATAGTTAAGTCTTTATGTGATTTAAGTGAGTTAAAGGTGCAAGACCAGATTCTTCCCGTGTGCTGATGGGTTAAAGATTAATATAATTCTAAGGAGGCATAAGTCTCTCATTTACTGGGGAACTTTGAAGCTGTTCCTGATGGGAGATCACATAATGACTGAGAGGTGGTGGTTCTATTATTGAGATTCCTCTGTTGCTGCAGGCACAGTAACTCAACTGCCCATGCTCAGACAAGACATATTGCTGTAGCAACTCCTGTAATTTTTAGGATACTTTGGGTCAGATTTAATGTGTCTTTGGTTAGCCTTTTTCTGAAAAAGATCTTACAGAATGCAAAAGCCACAAGCATTGCCTGAAAGTATAAAATAATCTGAGTTAGGACAGATGTCCACCTGCATCTGTACTTCCTCTCCAACAGCTCCAGTTCTTTATGAAGACAGTATAAAATGTAAGACACGTGCAGAGTCATTTTTCCTCAGCTGTATTAACCTAGTTTCCAGTAATCAGCTGTTTATGGACTCACTGTATTGAATGTTTTCTCTGGTTCACTTAATTTAATAATTACCAAATTGCTCAAATATCTATGAATTTGTGTAACCACTTTTAAAACTCATTTATGATTTTGGCCTCCGGAGTATCCTGTGGCAATGAGTTCCTCAGGACCATTGCTATTGTACTTGGCAGGGCTCTGCCAGTCCAAAGAGTCTGACCCATTGACTTGAAGTAACGTTGCTTGAAATCAAACCACAAGAACAGAGAACAGTAACAGCCCTACAGAACTATCATATGATAGCAGTGTATTTGAGGAGTAATTTGCATAAAGAGCTAAAAATAACCAGACAGTTTGCACAGAGTTTCCAGTGGAAGAATTATATGTACACTTTAGGAAGTAAGAGAAGTGTGTTTTCACATTTCTGAATGAACACAACTGTGCAAAGCCAGGTATAAAAGCAAATAAAGTTAAAGGTTCCCTGCTGCAACATGGCAAAATTAGTGAAGTGCTTTCAGCACAGAAATAATGAATGTGCTCAGGGCTTTTGGCTGCAGGGAAAATTCTGGTTCTGGACGCCTGCACAAGCTGCAAATGCTTGAAGAATATCACAGGAAAATGAATTGCAATTAACCAGCTAGAGATTATTTTAAAGCAAAAAAGGTCTGAACAGTTCCGTAAAGATACTGAGAGAAAGCTTGAGGATGACAGGGTAGGTGACAATCTGAAGCGATTGCTACTATGAGATGCTGAAAAGAATTTCACAATAAATCAAATCCTCAACCGGATATTTGAACTCAACAGCATCTTTCTGAACATAAACTCGGGAAATTGAAATAGCAGAAATAACCTACAAATCAAATAGATATAGTGAGGCGGTTGTTATTGCTGCCTATTCTAGTCAATAACTACTCCCTCTTATCAGCGATCAAATTATTTAGCAATGCAAATGGTGACATTAAGTTGCCAACATAACTGGAGTGATGCTGCGATCACTAACAGCTACGTCATTTTCCACGGGCACACAGAATTGCAAATATGAGAAAGCACCGTGGCACAAAAGGAAAACTCTATCTGATTTGTGTGTGTGTGTGTGAGTATTTAATCACTGAGGAAAAATCTTATGAAAGAACCAACATTATATCAAAACAGCATGGGCAATGCATTATGGATTAGGAACTGGAGTTATATACACCATAGGTCAGTACAGAACTACCAGCAATTGATGCCAGGAGAATCAGAATTCAAGTGGGAGTACACAGGCTCAAGTACACTGCTTTATTAAAGTGTGCCTGATTGCCCTGAGTCAGTACCCTCTACAAACAAGGATTTCTAGAAACTGGCAATCTACCACACTCAGTATCACAACAGAGAAATATACCTTTGTATGGAAATGAGGCAAGACCTTCATTGCTAAGAAAGGAGCCCAGGTTCTTAAATTACCCAAACTTCAGAGCTAAGCGACGATAGCACTGAACTGCAGCGGCAGCTGGGAATGGTGGGAGAGAAAAAGGCCAAAGCAGGGGACAAAGCCAAATGCAAGTTTAGAGGACACAGCAACAGTTTGTCAACATCTCTGTCAACTTTTCAAGATACAGTTCTTCATCTTCATAATGAGAAGCAACCTCAACGCATGGCATTTTCTCTGTGGTGGGCTCACTCTTTCTCCCCAAATACTTCAACGACCCTTAGTCTGTCGCTGGAAAGCTACCAATCTGTCAGTCACAACCTCGATGTCTCACCAGTAATTCTTCCTCTTGCTCTCCAAAAGCAATTGCTGCATTCACACCACTCACAGCAAATCAATCTCTGTGTTCTGCAGATCACCCACTGCTTTCAGCACCTCCTAGCCCAGCTCCTCCTCCCGTGCCACCCCTCCGCTCACCACCGACAGCCTTCAGGAGTCCTCTCCAACAGCGCCACTTTGCTCTTAGACTCTCGGACGGAGCTTATCAAAGCTTTTCAGTTGCTATCCTGTAGTCTTAATAGCAATCTTTCCCATCCAGTGCCATACAAAACACAGAAAGGAGAAAAAACACAAACAATTTCAATGTCAGCATGAAGAATGACATTTTAAAGAGGTCTATAGCGGATATTTGTATGACAGATACCTCACAGTTGTTCAGAAATCTTCTTTACTGTATGGCGTAATTGTAGCTTTTTAATGGAATTATTAGGAGCAATTCCATATAGTTCCGCCGCCTGCAGAGCACAGCAAAACCCACACTGTCTGCACCTGAGCTGGGCTAGTCCTTGCTCACTTCCATAATCTGTGGTCACCTCAATCAGGGAAGGGAAACCGGCTCACCTCATCCTGCCAGCTGTTTTCCCTTCATCTTAACTCATCCTTGTGAGCTGATGTGCTAGACAAAGCAGCAATCCCCACCCACCTGCAAAGCAGCGAGAATTAACTTACTCCAAAGGGTAGATGTCAGTGTGCTTTGCAAAGAAGGGCTGCCTAATTGGAGGGGGAATCCAAATCACAGAGACCGCAGGAAACTTGCCCACAACCACACAGATGACAGTGGCACAGCAAAGCCCAAACCCCACAACTCCAGACTTCGCCCACAGGTCTTCCCCGGGACATCAGAGTGCAGCGCTGGATTTGTTTTACTTCAACTCTCCAATGCAAGTACATGAATAAGGTGACAGCAACGGGGAAGTACAAGGGTGTTTTCTAGCTCCTTATTAATCTTGATGCACATTTAGAGTAACAGTCTCACCATATGTATGCAAAATTCAGAAAATATACAACTAGTGAATTCAGACCAATGTAAACAGTACAAATACTCTTACTTGAGAGGAGGCACATTGCTTTTATCAAGATTACTTCAGTCTTTGGGGTTTTTGTATAACTTTTCCCCTTACTCTCTTTTTGCTCTAGTGATTGTAATGAATATGTGTGTGCTTGTGTAGGGTATGCTAGTTCAGTCCTGTTCTTGCTACAGTAGGTAAAATGTTACAAATGTGTGCCCCTTCCAAAATCAAAAAGATGGTTGTGGTACCTCTTCTTCTGCTTTGAAGGGTAGGCCCGCAGCATTGGGCAGGTAAATGTTTTCTAGAAGGAGCAGTATTTTTCCTGTGGCTGTGTGCTGCTGGAGTGTTTATCTTTGCTCGAGTTGCCTGGCTATTACAAAGCTACTTGAAATGATTCATGGGTCTGACAGATGTCTGGTACAGCTGGATGTGTCCTTGATTATCCCAAAAGTCTGGACAATGCTGTCATTCACCATTGCCCAAATTATCTCTGTATTGACTGCAGAAGCCTCTGCGACAGTACTGTAATGGCTAATTACCCAGGATACCTTTGATACTTACTTTATAGTGGTTTAGAAGAGTTAAAAAGAAAGAGAGAAAGAATTGAAGCAAAAACATACCAGTGAAAGTTATACTGTTATATGTTCCAAAACAATATACACTTTAGCCTACACGAGAATACGCTGCGCGGGCTAATTAAACCCAGGCTGTCATTTTAAAATGGACAGATTTCCAGCAAAAGAGATAAGGAGGAAATGTAAAGAATCCTGACAATGATAAATCACGGACAATAGAAGGAGCTATTAGCCAGGAGAGAATTGTATGTACAACATTCTTGAAAAAAAAAGACGATGAGCAGCCATTTGCCTGCTTTATATGTTGCTGGAAAAATAACGTGTTCTGCTTAGCAGATAACAAAGAGCGGCATGGGTAGCAATGCTACATATGTATATTTCTATCTTGTAAGATTGCCCATAAGGACGTATGAAAACAGAAATCTCCTTTTCTCATGCTATCAATTAGTGTATTTTGAAAAATACAGTTTCTGCAAAGTAGAAATACATTAAGAAAAGGGATGAAAGAAGATAGGGTATAAAAATCTCATTTTAGTGAAGATGAGGTCTTAATGACAAAACAGGTGAAAAATTATAACAAATCTCTGCTTTTTAGGGATGTGTCTCTCCTCATGATTCAGCCTAAGTCCAGATTGGAAAAGCAGGTGTCAGCCTCTTCCGCCCCACGTTTCAAACAATTCATAAATTGTCCAAGATCCACAATGGCAGGTTGTTCCCATGAAGTCAGTGATGACACTCCCATTGGCTTCAGTGGAGGAAGTATTTACTTTCCAAAATCGAAGCTTTCAGTTCAAGCCTACGTGCCACATATACTGAAATGGAAGATGCCATCCCAGCATCTTCTGCAGTGGTGGACAGCTGATTCAGTCCAGACACCAAATTGGAATTCGGTGGCCCAAATGCACCTGCCCAATACTGCCTTAGTGGTATCTGCGTAGAGGACAGAAGGATCACACTTCTGATCGTGTGTTTGTCTTGCTTATTATTTATCCTTGTTGCCTCAATGCAAATAATGTATTTGTTAGAAGGTGATGAATTATTGACCAGAACATTTGGTTATCACTTCAGATAAAAATAACAACCCTCTTTGTAATTCAGAACTGAACAGTCAAACCCCAGTGAATGAAATACTTAAAGTTGTCTTTTCTTTGTTTGTCAGGTTCTTCAAAGAGCTTGCTTACATTTTTTGTGAGTATATCTGTTATATGAAATCATTCACTAAAATATATTTATTCATTAAAAAATGACAGATAGAATGTTTGTTGTTTAAAATACAAGGCTTATCCATTCATCTTATTAGGTGGAAGATCACATGCTTTTTTTTACATTTCTCATTATGACGGCATAATTTTTACAATTAGAGTTCTGCTACTATTACTTAAATTTCAAAAATTTTTGGTTTTGACTCAAAATGTCCTTACCTTTCATTAACAGCAGGCATATGCCTATTTGTCCATCTGCTACGATACCTGTAAAAATCAAGAAACAAAATTTCAATATTTGTACTGAAGAAACTAACCAGAGGCAATAATGGGAAAATATTCTCTACCTCTTCGCATAGTTATGGCATTGCAAATGGAAACACAACGTATTAAATATGGAGTAAAAAACATCTTTTCTAGTCCCATTGCTCAGGCTTCTGGGGGCTCAGACGCAATTGCATGCAGACAAATTAAATTTACAGTTCTTGCAGTGTGAACTAGATCCTGACTGCTGCAAAATCTTGCAAAACTAAGTTTGTCACAAAGCACAACAAATGTTTGGTAGTGTAGTCCCACTGATTCTGTGCAGCAAGGTGTGTGTGTCAGCTAAGGACCTGCCCTGACAACACATATTTGAAATTTATAATAAGCATTAGAAAGGTTTGGTTAGAATAAAATATTCTAATCCAAATAATCACTTGTGTTGATTTTAGATTTAATTTTGGAGTATGTCAATCCCTTGAAGACATACTGAGTGTACAAATGAAAACTATCAGGGAAATGACAAATAAAAATTCAAGTACTTTATTTTGCTAGAAATATAGACTCTTCAAGCAATCCTTCTGACCTGAGTGATCAGGAACAGGCTCATTTCTGATATTTGCTCTTTCAGCTAACTAAACAGAACGGGGTGATGCTGCGAAGACACAAAAGCCCAAGAATATTTAACACCAGTTATATTTGGTGACAGGTTTTGCAGTACCTTAGATTTCAGCCCTGAGCTTCCCAATGGATTTTGAACAGTCAGATCGCATGGTACAACGACCGATTACTTAGTTTGGGGCCATACATACCTCATGTAACAGTCTGAGATGAGTCTCAGTCTTGCAAGCTGTCCTTGAACCCAACAGGTAGGAGCAAGACATTGACTGATGGTGTCCTGATGTGGAAATGTAGAGGCTGTGTTTGAAAACGTGAGTTTTTTCTGGAAATCTTCTGAAAAGGTGTAAATTAAAAAAACCTAAATGCTGACATACTTTGCATTTTATGCAACTCATCAAGATTATCTACTGCTGTGGCTAGGAAAGGGTGACACAGAGCCACACTGTCCATCCTCAGCCCTTTAGCCTGCTCTTGGTCCCATATGTGACAGTTGGGTGGTGGAGCTGAGATACGTCCATAGCACGTACTGCCCCTCACATTTTAGTACCTCTTTCTTTTGTTCCAAATTATTGTTTATTTTTAAGATGGATGTTATATTAATACTCCACACCTGTAGTACTAGAGACGATAGACTCACCAGCCAAGTACCCAAGAAGTGCATGTTCCCTGCTTTGACTGAACTTCTCTGCTGAATCTTTGTGCCATGATTTTCAAGAGACCACATATTTTAACTTCTTGTACCTGAAGCACTTCAGATGAGTTTGGAGAGCACTTTCTAAAAAGGCTGTATCTGGAACTCCCAAACTCATCTCTCACTCTTCCTTCCTAGTCATTTTTGAAAACCTAGACCTCAAGAAAGAGAATAGTGTGGTCCAGATTACAGATGCCACAACAGACTGTTACTGTTGCACTGTTTCACAGTTAATGACATCCATCCAGCAACTTTTCAGTAGCCTCAATCCTGAACAGAATTGTTCTCTAAGAAACAATCACTGTCCCAACTAGCTGTAAAAGTTATATTTCTCCCCCTCTTCCCTTGTGTCAAATTGCAGGTAACTGAGCTAATTGTTAAACCACAGTCACCAAAGGCTGAGAATTGCAGTCACATTGCCTTTGCTCCTAAAAGGAGTTTTTACAAGTCCTCCTGACTGAGTTTGAGACAGTCCATACACTTATGCTCTGATCCAGATGGGACCTGAATTGGGACTATCCCATTCATGACTATGAAATGAGGATTGGGATGCATAACAGGTTGTACGTGGAACAAAAGTACTTAACACCTCCAGTGACTTTTGTTTTGGGAATGCAGAAAATAGATAGGGAAAACGTTTTCTAAAGGAGAGGGGGCCTGAGCTCTGCAGAGGAAGAGCCGTGCCCTGGTCACATCCCATGGCAATGGCTGCAGGGGAACTGTATGACATTTCTTTTATGCTTCCCATGGAAAAGAGTCAGAACATGAACTGCAAAGCTTGAATTCACTCTACACTAACGCAGGAATTCAGAAATGTTAATCAAACTTCCTTTAGTATGCTGGAAGTATGCTACTCACCTAGGACTTAAAGTTTCACTGCAATTTTGTTTTACTACCTTAAATTAAGTACTTGGCAGGAGGTAACAAAATAGGTATTTTGCACAAGTATGTAATATTTCCTAGGATTTAAATATTCATTTAAAAATTCATTTTTTTATGACTTTTTTCCCCAATATATAGAAGGTCCTTTTCAATGAACATTGTACTGCTTATGTTCACTCAGAGCATTCCTTTTTTTCCCGTTTGCTTTTGAAAGATGGGGGGGGCAAAAAAAAAATCTGCTTGGAAAATTGTCACAGATCCCCATATATCTCAGTATTACAGCCACTACAAGATCACTGCAACTTTCTTAAGAGCCGTCGGACCCATTTACAATTCCTATGATTAAAAGTTGCAAATATATTATAAACTTCACCACGTGGTATTTTCCAATAATGCGAACAGCCTTTGCAGCTAGAGTAACATGAAATTCAAAGGAGACTTTGATTACATCTAATCTGGTAAAGAAATGAAATCATAAGCATGCTTATTTCAACCAACAAGGAAAGAAAGCAAAATAATACATCAAATCCCTGAGTAAGCAGTCACAAAAGACCTTTAAATAACTCAACTTTCTACCATATTTTATTATCCTTTCCTAGTTTTATAGCATTATCTGCTACAGAAATGCAGGGAGATTTGTAAAACACTATAGCATTTAAGTCATTACATTTTATAGCTAATTTCTAATGTGGATTTGATTTTTTACGAGCACAAAAAGAATCTAATTTGCATTAGTGACAGTAACTAGAGAAATTTAACACCTGGCACTGGTTGTACCAGAAATTGAATATTAGCTACTTGGGTGCTAAAAAGCACATTCATACCTTCAAGGGGGATTTTTCATTTATTTATGCTGTGCTCTCATGTTTATCATTACAAAAGTGTTCTTACATCATGATGGAGGAAAACTCTCAGGAATGTAAAAATACTGTGCACTCGATAAAGGGACTTTGCAGCAACAGCAGCAAAATGAATCATTTATACATTAAAGAATGTACAAACCCAGAAATAAATCTCCTATGAGATATAAAATTAGAACAGCAGCAATGTATGGACAATCCATTTCCACAAGTGCTTTTTATTTATTTATTTTTCCATAGATACTCCTGCTTTCTTGGAGCAATGTGTTACACCCAAATTAAACCTCCGTTTAAGAAAAAAACCCCAAACCAACCCCAAACCCTAGCTGTCACGAAAAAGAACCACATTTCCACATGAACAATCCACCTATTTATAAAGGGTGGAAAATGAAGAGCTGCAAAATAGGCAAAGTCGCTGTAAAATGATATGGGAAGTGACATTTTACATAGCTGGCTACAATTAACACATTGATGGCATTTTGCTGGGCTCCTTGCAGTGATAATGCTGTTGTCAAATGTGTTTAGTGCACCAAATCTCCTGGAGCCTTCAGCTAGGCAGCAAGCTTTTGACAGATTGAAGGTTCGGAGATAGGCTATCATGACAGATGGAAACTGGCACCGATGTTCAGCTTTCGCCGATCACAGGGGACCTGCCCCCCTTATTCTTCAGGGCTCAGCTCTGCAACCTTCCCCCTTCTGATGAAAGCAGGGGATGGCATTGTTAAATAGTGCATCTGTGTGAGTTAGACTACTCTGATGAAAGCATAAGGCAGACGCTCTGTGAAGCAAAAGACAGCCTCTGCTCTAACTGCATTTTAGATAGACTTGGGGAGGACTCCAGGGAGCTGGAATAAAACTTTGGTAAATTTCAGACAAAAAGAAAAAGCCCACGCTAACCATTAAATGGCTTCTTATAGATCTATATTCATGGGCTGGAGGAATCCATATATATGAGCTACCAGGGGCTATTGTGCGAGACTCTCCGTAGGAGGCTCTTCATTACCGTTTTGATCATTTACTGAAATTGGTTTCTAAGAACCGTACATTACAGAACCCCATCCAGACAGCAGATCCAAAGAGGAGATAGATCCATGTAGAGAGAGGGCATGAGAGCAAGTCTGCTTTACTGTGAGCATCCAGCTTGTTCAGAGGCTAATTCAATTATTAGGAGAGGCTGTTCTCGCAACTGGTCTTGATTCTTGGATGCAATGTTAAAATCGGGGTGGGAGCTTGTGTTATTGAGCTTCACACAGCTGGGCATAAACAGGCAGATAATGCAGTTAATTAACCTTTCACCCCCCCAACACCTTTTGAAGAAAGGCATTTGTTATTTTTCTTAATCAGCCTCAGGATATTTCAAAGGCACTTGTCCTGACTATATTTGCTTCTTTCTATCCCTGACAAATTCCTGTTTGATTTCTTTAAACTGGGCTGTGGAGCTTTCTTTTTGCTGTCTTAATCTTCAATTCCACTCTCGCTGATACAGTATTTGGAGCAGCATACTGCAGCCCATTTGAGGTATGATAATCAGCTGATTAGCTAGTGAAGTCGTTTTCCCTGAGGCTCTTTTGTGTGCAAAATCCTCACACTCAATTGACATGTGGACATCATAAAGCTGATGAAATGCAATTGTAATGAACAAGAGGGAGAGGCATCTGCAGCAGTCTAAATGAAAGACCCTTCCCTCTCGACATGCTAATTCAGAAAATCTGCTCTTAACTTGTACTCCCTCTGGATCTCAATGGATGTGAGTCTCCATGAATGCATATTCAAACCAGCATATTAGCCTCAGTAGCAAGTGAAATTTGAGCCTGGATGGACCAATTCTAATTTCAAGACAGATTATGCTGCATCAAACGTAGTAATGATTTGACAGTTCATTTGTGACGAGAGTCCTACAGTCAAGGTTTAATGCAGAGACAGGCGCAGGTGTGCAGCCAGTACCAACAAAATCCAAAAGCTGCCAGTTAGGAAGCCTCATGCATGAGGAAAGGTGAAACACATTTAAGAAATTTACACCATCTTCTTTAAATCATCTTGTAGCACTGGTTCTCCACCCACACTTTCCTTATTACACCATCAAGCCCTGGTTAGGAGGGACCAGAAAGGGCAACCCAACATACCGCAGTCACTACAAATTAGTTCCAGGACAGGGCAAATCAGGGAACAAGACTGGAGGATGGTTTGGTTTCTCAACCATATTCTAGACAAATAACAGGGCATACCTTCTGGAAATTTAGGCAAGGTCTGGCTCTGTCCCTGGAGAAGGTATGTGGGTGCAAACTGCTCTGACTAAGCAGGCACCCACAGCGTGGGCTGAACGGTGTCAGGCTCTACCTGTTTGTGTGGTGGATGCACATTTTCAATTCCTCTCCAGTAGCTTCTAGGGTCCATCTTAGGCTCCTCTGCCTCAAAATGACCTAAATTGTTAATTGCTTTTACCAGGTGTACACCATATAATTCATGAGGTTTTTCATTCCTTTGTGGTTTTTAGGACAGAGAGAGAAATTTAAACCTGTATATTCCTGTTGCATATATATGTATTTTTAAAATAAAACTTATCTTGAGAGATTAGAAATTCTTGAAATAATATCAAATACACTTCTATGAGTTAAAAATGCATTAAATAATTTAAATATACAATAAAAGTCATACATGTACAGTCTTTGCTACACAGATGTTTAAGTACTAATTAGCTGACATGTTCTGGTAGCCAGAAAACTCCACCTAATCTCAGGAAGAGTCATTGCTTGACAGCATCTTCATGTCACCCAGTGAAATTTGTGCCATAGGGCAGGAAACGGAGCCTCAAGGAGGCTGCCCCTCCCCTCTCCCCCTTTCCTCCATGTTGGCTGGGCATGCAGTAGGCAGGTACAAAGCAGGTGGGTGCCCCATGTTTCCCTTCAGTGAGATTTGGTCTAAAATCAATGCATATTAGGCATGACTGGCTATTGGTGCCCATACCATACAAGACAAGTTATCTGCAACAAAGTTGAAAAGCACCCTATCCCCAGCAATACTTCCACTGCCAATGTTTAGTCCATATGATTGTGGTTATATACCTGTGTCTACTTTCAGTTAAATTGCAACATGTTCTATTTGCATGGACATTTTCTATAAAGATTCAATGTACAATTCCAGATCTTAACCATTTCCACTCAACCGTTTCATGAGGACATAGTTAAAAGAGCTATGAAACCTCCTTAAATTACAAGAGTTCCTACTCTTCCAGCGTGTAGCGTGACTCTTTCAGCAACACAAAAGAATCTCAGCATACACCATAAATAAATACCAGCTGTAATGGCTGCTGGTTAAATAGGATCCTCCCAAAAAGCAGAGGGCCACATCTTCCCTGTTACATGGCTGAATGGACTGAGCAGTCAGGCATCCTGGTATCCTCTACATTCTTTCTTTCCTATTCCAAGTTGGTTTCGGGGGAACGCAAGGAATAAGTTAGCATCATCACTGTTTTACTTGCTTTTTTTGTTTTACCCTCATAAAACGAAAAATGGGTGGAAGGTGCAGCAAGGCAGGTTATCTTGAAACGGCACAGCTCCCGTCCTGGATGTACTGAGGACAGTACATCCTCTTGCCAGGAGCTGTGCAGAGAAGAGTGCTGTCTCCCACTTGGCCTCCAGTTGCCTTGGCTGGTTTTATTATGACTAGCTAGCTGATACCAAAGCTCTAGCACACTCATTTCTGAGTACCACTCTCCTTGTGAGCCAAACAATTGAGTAGCTGTCGTCTTTGTCTTACCAGGTGGCAAACCTATCAGCAGTAGATTTGGGAGAAGCCAGTGCCCCTAATAAGAAGTCTGAATTTGGGAATGTCCTGGCCCTTTATGTAAACATGCTATGGGAATTGATCCATATTGATTGGTCCCCAAAGTAATGGGCCTGAGCCAGCCTCCTCTCTTGGGAGGAGGACTGTGTCAGAAGTTTTACCACTGTGTTTTAAAACCTTCTTGCCTAAAAGCCTGCCAAAAAATGCACAGGTGCCATATCTGATGGGGTATCTGCCCTGCATGGAAGAGAAACATTACCAAGAGAGGTGGCTATAGACCTTTTCTGCTTACAAGGCACTCATATAAGATAGAAGTGAAGTAACAGGTTAATTTGTGTAGCTTTACTTTGTTACTGAGCCTCACCAAAATAGGGATATTATAAAGTCTTTACAGTGCTGAAGAATCAGGGACCAAGTTATTCCAGGCAGACTGTCAGAGACCGTAAACATCATAGACATTGATCAGACACACAAACATTATAAGTATACATATACTATCAGCATTTTTAAACATTTGCCCTCACTCACCAACTCAAGGGCTACTTTTTAGCAGTAGTCATGGCTTAGATATCACCCAGTCATTATCCACAATGTATTTTGAGGGCTGGGGGAGGTAAGGGAAGGCAAAAACCTGCAGAATTGCATTAAATTTCTTATTTAGTTCTACTTACATATTCCTGAATTCATCAGCAGTAGTTGTTCAAGATCATGCAATTCCTTATCTCCTCTTTTCTGCTATGTGTGCTTACTGAGGTTTAGAAAGTGGACTTTTACTTTCTTCTTCCCAACAGTCTAGAAGAGTTATATGGAATCATTAATTATGAAAATTAGTATCATTCTAAACATCAAAGTTTGATGAGATAATAAATGTCATTCGATCACAAAATTCTTACTATATCTCATGAGTTTGGTTCATACTTTGTACCTCTTCAAACCTACTCAAGTATAGCATAAACCACTGTCACATCTAATAAATTATCCGGAGGAGAAGACCTGGTCTTTGTTGCCCGTTGCTTCAGAAGCATCAGATTACAATGATGTTTAACAGAAGTTTTTTTGCCTTTTTTTTTTTTCCCATTGAATGCTTCAAACCAGTTTGGCAATCCTTAAAAGGTTAATGAGTACTGTCTGCTTCAGAATGCCAAACTGATTTAATTCAGAAAATGAGAAAACATTCCTAAAACGTAATCAGCTGTCACTTAGAAAATGACATACAACAAGATATGGGTGTTTTACATTTTGTTTCCTAAGCAGGGCTTCTGAGAGGTCTAGAGAAAATGTCAGGTGGTTCCTGCACAAGATGCATGTCTCCAAAATTGTTTTTACCTGGAAGAGAAAACAGCAGTCATTTAACATCCTGGTTTCTGTCCCTCCAGGTAGTCACATCCTCAGGTCCTTGTTTGCTCAGGACATCCCAGCCTCTCTTACAGAGTGTAGCACCTTGCACGTGTCTTGTTGAGTGGCATATTTTGTGAATCCCAGTGCTCCTTCAGCATCTCAGGGTGATCTGAACGCGGCACAGCTGGGACAGGGCAGAGGAGCTCCGCAGTTCCAGGACCTCCTCCTTGCAGCTGGGGATGGCTGCTTGGGGTTGGAAGGAGTCTCCTTGTTCTTCCCAGAAGAGCAGGAAAAAATGAGACTGGGTGTGTGGGTCAGTGGCAAGGAGAAGAGAGCAACCCACGCATCCAGGAGCTCTGTGCATCCAGTTGCTCTGTGCAACCCATGCATCCAGGAGCAATCCTCCACTGACAGCCTTTTTGACATGGTGGACCCACTGAAAATGCCATTCATCACCACAGGTCTCCCCTCTCTGACGGTGGTACGTACGGGTTTCTGGAAAACTCACGAATGCCCACAAGCACTGCAGAGCTTCGGAGGCCTCACAGTCCTGCCTCCTTATTAACACCTGCTGCAGGTTGGTTCGGCAGAGCCATGTTTTACAGTTTTGACAAGTCTTGGGAAGAGTCATGGAAATGACATCATTTTTCCTGAGTTGAAACACTAAGCAATTTTACATTGTTAATGGAATTAAGATGATAATTTAAAATAGGATGATCTCAGACTAAAAGTGATGTCTTACAGATCCTTCAGATACTACAATTTTCTGTGATCCTGAAGTTCTTCTGATGGAAATGTGCTCTAAAATGGCTGCCAGACCCTGCCTCTTTTCAGAGCACCACGCTGCTGCACTCTTTTCACTCTGCACAACACCTCTGGCACCACTAAAGTGTTTAGTAGTGATATTTTGACACTTGCAGAATGCTTTTCATCTACACGTATTAAGGATAAGTCATCTTTATTTCTTTTATAGAGTAGAATAAATAAATAAAAAAAATCCATCTTGGGCGACCTGCTAAAGGCTGATGGAGATCCAGAGCATGGTCCGGTCCTGCTGCCTTCCCAGCTCTGTTTTCCCAGGAACAACTCCCTAGAACATTTCTGAAGCAATATGCAAACAAACCATTTTTAGGCACAAGTTACTTGCAGATACTGTTGGAATATGATACAACATGCTTACAGCACTGCTTTTTTAATTGCTTTACCCAGACCTTTTTTTCAGCTTTAATCCCTGCAACCCCCTGCACTGCGCTCTGTATCAGTTGAATATCCGTAACAAAAACTGTCATTTAATCTGAAGATTTCATCCATCTTACCACCAGAATTTTTAATTTTTTTTCCTTCCCAGTTGTGTTTAGTGAGCATTACTTTTACTGTCAGCAGAAGGAGCCCTTCTCGCTTGATCTCCGAGCACACAGAAGCAGCACAATGTGTTTCTTCTTGCTGGTTAGCATAAACCACGTTCCATACATACTGAATGTATCAAGAATGCTGTAAAGTTTAAATTGGGCTATCTGTAATTAATTATGTCTTTAAGAGTTTGTAGGCAATTTCAGAGCAGAGCTCTACCATATTAACAGTTTCACAAGGAGGAAGCAGAATTTAAACAGAGGAAACAAACACAAACATTTTTTTTATTTGATAGCAATGAAATTCATTTTCAAGAAGTGGGATTGCTGTAAACTGATTTTTTTTTTTTGCATGGCAGCTTCCTATGGGCAATCTCTAATTAACTAATCAATTAATTAAATTAGCAAAAACCCAAGTAAATTATTCATCTGTAGAATTCTCAGCAGAAAATGTCACCTAAAAACGTATTTACTCTATTTTTATGACATTTGCAGTTTGAGTAAGACTATTTGGTTTTTAGTTTACCTGCAGTAATGATGGTTTCCTTAATAGTCTTTTATGTAACAGCATACAGGGAGGAGCAACACTGGACTCCTGGAATTTGGAGGCAGGCACAGAAAAGAAGTTACTTGTCACTAGCTGACAGGTTTTTCTGCCTGCCAGCTCAATGCAAAGAATTACTATAAACAAGTATTTTTATTCTGGATCTTTTCAGAGAAGTTCTGTTGTTGGTTATATTTCCAATGGTTTCAGCAGATACATGGAAAAAGAAATCATTATTAGATTTCACATTGCACTTTGAGAAAATTTGACAGAAAAGCAAAAAGTAAAATTTGATAGAAGAGCAGCAAGTCTAATGGTTACTGGTATGCTTCTTATACTCTTTAAATAACATAGAGGCCAAAAGGAATTACAGAAAATGTATTTCCCAACCCACTTACGGTTTTTTTTCCCCACAATTTAGAAACAAAGACAGGGAGAGTAGTGGTGGGGGGAAGGAGGTCAAAAACAAAAACCATAAAACCCTGCTTTCCTCAGGGAATATCCTATACATTACTAAACCATGAGAGAGCATCCTGAGCACTTCTGTGCCCTGCCACGGTGCTGGCCAGGCTGCAATGACTGTGGAAGTTTTGAGAGTGAGACCCTGGAGTTGCCTCTCTGCCTGGGAAGCCTGAAGTACAGACTTTGGGGCTGGTGCACTTTTCTTACCTTACGTTCCTTCTGTAGGGTCTTCAAGGCATAAGCTTAGTAGCAGACTGCAAACTCTCTGGGACAAGCAGGAGGGCCTGGTTTAAAAGAGTGATTCTACTGCAATATAAAGGAGTGGCTATTAATAACAGTAATATCTAGTAGCTAATTCTTCAATAGTATGCTGGCTCAGAATAATAATTTTCTAATTAATCAGCTTATACTTTGTGACGATCAGCAATAACAGCTCCATGTCACATCACTCTCGGCAGAAGTAGTGGATGCATAGGACAGTGACTCTGGTGAAACACAGCGATGCCTACAGCTACTGCAGCATTCCTGAGTCTGGCAATCAATAAAAAGGATCCTGCCTCTCTCATTTGCTATCACCTTTTTAATGTCTTTATTGATACAGTATGTAAAGTTTGTCATTAGCTCATAGGTATTCCTAAATCCTGTCTCTTTCACAGTTTAAAATACCATACCAACAACAGGAAACAAAACATATTACTTTTCAAAACAGGCAGAAATATTTTTAAATGACTGCACAGTGTGGTTTAATATAAATCTATTGACTGTCTGGGGGCAGTATTTCAGATCATGTGAGAACCGCACATTTATACAAGGATTTTCACAATTCTGGGAGGATTTTAAGTTCAAACTTATTCTCAA
This sequence comes from Cariama cristata, assembly GCF_000690535.1. Classification (NCBI taxonomy): domain Eukaryota; kingdom Metazoa; phylum Chordata; class Aves; order Cariamiformes; family Cariamidae; genus Cariama; species Cariama cristata. The sequence continues at coordinate 7,026 of NW_009628322.1, read as the reverse complement.
TCACCTATTTCAACAATGACTAAGAACCAAAAAATGAACCATACGGTGAGACAAACGGCCACGATATGGGGCTGCACCAGCTCTCAGAACACCCCATTTCTCCACCCCAAATTGCAGTGCCTTCACCATACTGCCTGCTCACCTCCTCCCACAGCTCCAGCTGAGCCTGCATTTTCAGAGCCAAAGAGCCACATGAGACTTGGCTGCCCACCCCAATGTAGCTGTATAGCATCTTTCAACTCATCCTCTGGAGACTTGCCTTTGGTGCTTCCCTGAAATTTAGAGATAAATTGCAGGCTGATGAAACTGTATGCAGGTGAAAAAGGAAAATTAAAACCTGCTAGGTATGAAGTGTTTTCAAAATAAATTACTTGCTTCCTCAAGTCATATCTAGGAGTAACATTATCTACAGCTAATATAGCAAACCAAAGGCTATCCCAAGTGGTCTTGCATGTGTACCACTAGCTGACAAGTACATCAAGGGACATTGCCTCAAATCAAAGGCTGAGTACTGGACTTCACTCACATGTATGACAGTTATACGATATAAATACGATAATTATACTTATGTGTTCACTGATATACACTTCTCATCATTCAGATGATTCCTTCTCCCTTTTACCTGGCCTGGGCAAAGCTCCTTCATCTAGCTAAGATTTTAGAAGTCATTAAAAGCAGCATTTAGCACTCCCTTCCTGTACCACCAAAGTCACATAATAGCCTAGCAAATGCACATGCTTTCCTTCCTCTTCTGACAGCTTAGGGAATCAAGGTCAAAAGTATTGCCCGATGCTAGGCAGGTGTCTCCTGTGGTCTGAAGCAAGAGGAGGTAATCCGAGAGGGTAATTTCAACACCGTGACCATATCTGAGGTCTTCATCATTTCTTCTTCACTTCCCTAAACTTTACTTCGTCTCCATCACACTTTCTGTAATTGTGCTGAAAATCATTTTGCCCTGTTTTCACAGAGAGTTGTCTGGTTTCTACCATCCATCAAAGGTGGAGAGGTGAACATACTGCTGGCAGCCCTGCCAGCAGTAGGTTACTGCCTTGCTTGAAGAGGCCCATGCAGACACGGCATTGGACCACATATGCTCCAGTAAAACCCATGTATGACAGCAGTGAACTCTTTAAACTCCAATAATTAGATGAATACACTTAACCAGGCTAAAAAGTGATTCTGCTTTGTGTTTCCCAGTACAAATTACAAAATCAGGGAGGAACACCCCCCTTAAAGTCACTCCAAACAAACATGTAACCTGCTTATAAATCCCAAGTTTATTTTGGCCTTCAAAGATAATTGAAGAACAAACAGTTCTGCCTAAACTCTCAGTAAATTAATCACTGGCCCAGAAGACACTGACTGTCTAGTTGTCTGAACATCTCTCCAATTTGATGGACCAGAGAATGCTCTCTGATGTCTTGGCCGTTCACTACCTTATGTGAACCTCAAAAATCAAACACCTCTGAATGGCACCTCTAATAAAGCAGCTCTGCACTCTGCAGATGCTATTTCCTGCTTGGAAATGGCTCCACAAAGACAATAATAGCGGGAAAAGCTTTCTACAGTTTTGGTTTTGTCAAAATAAATCACTAAATTGATGTATTTTTATTCCCTGGCCCCAAATATAATTTCACAGTCCAGAATCATTACATAGTCTGCAGTGATTGCTTTCACTAACAGTAATATTTTCACACAGTACTTTGACTAATAGCTTTTCCCTATTTCCCAGGACTACACAGCATAAATACCCTAGTGGTGAAGTGGCTAAGTCCCTTCCTGGGTGCAGCACCCTACCACAGCTGGTGGCTTTGGGGGGTTATTGTAGAAAAATCACTGAAACCATCAACCTAGTGTATAGCAGCATGCAGAGAGGCAAACAACATCAAAGTGGTATTAGCAAGAGGATAAAGCAGTAAACAAGAGGTGATAGACTTTCTATATAAGAAGATCTTTAATAGCTGTAAACCATACAGAGCTTACTAAGACCTGTTTGCATGGTTGGGCGCTGCGATACAGGAGGCACAATACTGCCTTGCAAAGGATGTACTGTAGGGCAACAAAGATAATATCAGGTCTCTAAAATCTAAATTGTAAGAAAAGGTTAAGAGGGTTGAGTTATTCTCCCTGGAAAATAACAGCCGCAGATGTGACCTAAAGGAAGTTTTCAAAATTATGGGAAGGCTCTGATAAAACTCTTATGATACTTTGGTCACAGTGGCAAGACACTCACAAAAAGAGAAATGTAAATGCTATAAAACTGGGATTGAAGAAGAATTCAAAGAACAGAGCTATTTCATACATAGATAATAAAAACTAAAGATAGCATTCATTCCCATTGAGGTCAACAAAAAATTGTCATTGATCTGAAGTAGGTAGAGTTATCCTGGAGTCATTCTCAAGATGAACAAAAACATATTGCACATCAGTTAAATGATGTTTTCCTCGGCTATTAATTTCTGAGCAAAGAGCAGCAATAGAAGAGAGAAACATGCAGAAGAAATGGTTAAATTACAATAGAAAGACTGGGTGACATTTCTTCCTTCTGCCTGGGAGATCACATCTTGAAGGAAGTTTCTGGGTCTGAGTTTTCCTGTGAAGGCAGAGAGTGCTGTATCTGTCCCAGATGAGAAGCAAGTGGCTGTAAACCAGGATTTTACTGCTTTGCATCCACTGTCTGTGCATTCAGAGATGGTAAGTAGAAATTGTTGGAAGTTGCCACTTGGACAAGAAAGCAAGACCATGGGTGTGGGGGTCTGTGTCCTGCAAATCCAGTCACTGTTGAAGCTGATCTAGGTGGGAAGGTGCCTGCCACTGACACAAAGCAACTGTGCTGCTTCTGCCCAGGAGCTGGCATAGGGAGAGAAGGAGCTTTCATGATCGCTAACCAAGTAGAGGTATGGGTAACCATCAATCCTGCCCAAAACAGGGGGGAAGCGAGTGTATCCAGCACACTGCAGGGAGGGAAACACTTCCCAGAGCTCTGGCAGAAATGCTGGACAAGCAGCTAAATTCCTTCCCAGAAACTGCTCCAGTGAGAACGCAATGCCTCCTGGCTCTCTCCAGCCCACCTCTTGCAATAAATGTCAGCCTGCAGCCGTATTGGGCATAATTAGCCAATAATAATAAATTACCTACATTTTCAGGAAAATATTAGAGACCATCATTATTTGGAATAGAACTGCATTCAGCTGTACAACCCTACCTAATATGATGGATGGAGTAGTCGTACCACTGAATAAATTTATCTAGAATGAAGTGATTATTTCAAAGATGAACACAGTCAGAAATAAGTGCATATGAATCATATACTACTACACACTGGAGAGTATCAGAGTAGCAGGGGTTGTAGGTCAGCTGACCAGTCCATAGCTTTTAGTTGTTAGATTATTTCACACATATACCCTTGGATTTTAAAGCTCAGTCTTGAAATCCCTCTGAATTTAAAAATGATTCCATGTTTTCTCTTGGAAGGAGAGAAAAAAAAAAAAAAAGAAAAGATACAGGAAGGGGTTTTTTTCCCCCCTATCTTAGAGAAGATATTTGGTGTTATTTGACTCCACTATCCGCCCACAGATGAAAGCATATTGCCCAAAATACCACAGGTAAGCATATTGTTAAAATAATTTTGATAACAGCTAATTATTGTATGAAAAAGAAAGTAAACAATGAAGGACTTCTTGTGAGGACTCACTCGCGTCCACCTGACTGCAAGAGAAAATAGGAATCATTACAGTAGAAGAGTCTTATCAACTCTGCAACAAAACTACGCATTCCTTTTTGAGACATTTTAATTCCCAATGATATTTCTTTGGCCTTTTCCTTTTCCAACCGTTTTTGTAAAGCAAAGAAAACCATCCAGGATCATCGACAAGGCTCACAACTCTGCGACAGTTTCCTGGCACTGGCAGCATCTTATCTTTTTCCCCTCGTGTTCTGATAGTAGGTAGGGTTAATTTGGACATCAAGCCTGCATCCTTGTGAATGAAGATAGTCTCCCTGGTCAGTGACTGGGGTCTCTAGAAGGCTATGAACAAAGTTAGATGCTTTGAACAGGGTGTGTGAATACAAAGCTTTGTGTGGAGTCATCTTTCCAAAATGCAGTAGCATAAATATAATTTCTACACCTTCCTCTGAATTATGAACATGTTTTTTTATGCATTTGGAACAATGCACGGACTGTTCATGCAAAAGGACCATATCTTGCAACTCAAGAGGAAACAAAGTTCAATGAAGTTTCAGGCATATTCCATGTTCCCATCATCATTGCTGCAAGAGATGGTGTTTTTCCTCTCCTGAATCTGTCCCAGTCAAAAACAATTTTTTTGCCTCCAGAAGCAATGTCTAGATTTTTGCAGATAAGGGTGGTGTAGTCAGCTTGTGGGGAAGCTTGTTTACCAACAGTAGTAACTGTGCAATATCTCCAGCTGTAAAAAATTAATAAATGGACCTCTCTTACTGTCAGACTAGTAACACTATCTTTTTGCATAAGAAAACCAAAAGGAATTTTTAAAAGCTGAAGTTATCTGTTGTTACATATATTTAAGATGAGTTACCGCTAGATATACGGCTGCTTTTTTGTTAGATTTATTGTATTTCTTGATAGGTCATCAGTTAAGAATATTTATTACACCAGGCATCCATCATAACAGCTAAATGTCTTGCTCACTGTAAATCAAAATTTTAAGCTAGTTTTTGGATATGATACTACCCATATCCTAAAGCCAACCTCATCATCACTGGAAACAATATTATAATTGCATAAGACTTAATGCATCGTGATATTTCTTTGGATTTAAAATAATGGTATCTATATGAAATGAACACCAACATTTAATTTTTTGAGATTTGCCAAAAATATTTAAATATATTTTAAACTAAAGAGCTCTTTAAAGGTAGGAATCGGTGCCACCCCCAAATTGCAGTTTAAAAAAAATTACAAGTATTGAACATTTGAAACATACAACCAAATTCAGAGAAGTTCAAACATTTTTGTATAATCTGAATATTTGTTTTCATGTGTTTGATACATTTAGGAAACACTGAGGCAGATGAAGCTCTTCAATAATGCCTGCTGAAAGCAGCATGCTAGTAAAAGCATAACCAGTCTGACATTAGGATATGGTAGCCATGTGGTAAATAAAAGATGGAGAGAACAGGGAGAAGCCTTTTATGGCTCAGTCTGTACTTCAAGAGCTGTATAGTGCTTGAAGGAAACAATTATACTGTACCTAATTTTTCAGACTTTCCAGAACAGTCTGTTGCTTTTTCTTTGGATGGAAAATTTGTACAAAGAGCTGAGTAAGCCTTTTATGCCCTCCTGCACTGAGCTGTCTACCCAAAGCCCTAACACACTGCTTCAGGGTTAGGGCTCAACTCGGAAAGGGCACTGCCACAGCATCTCTGCTGTTAATAGGGAGAAAAATTCCCTCTCCTCTGTTTCTTGTGCGAGAGCAGCATCCCTTCAGCTCTCCTTTCTTTCACCAGCTGATGACCAAGAACTTGTCAGGCAGAGTGAACTCCAACATGAATTGGAAATATTAGGAAAAGATGGTGTCTCTTTTGTTAGTGCTTTAGGTTTTCACCTGCACATGGTCACAAACGAAAAGATTTACAGATTTCTTTACTCTTGTTAGGGAGATATTTCACTTGTAGCTTGTCTTTTTGCCCAAAGAAAGGGAGAAAGGGAACCATCACGCCTTTCCGTAGTCAGACTTGCTTTTTGATAATTCCAAGTCATTTGAGGAGAAAATTAATTCAAGACTGAGAGAATTAAAAAAGGCAAAACAGGATAGAGAAAAAGAACAGGACAGGAAAGAAAAAAATAGGGACCTTTTTGTTTGATCATTTGTTCTTTTATATAGTTCATCATTCTTTTTCTGTAAAATTGGTATTTTCAGGTAGCTGCTTTTGCCTCAGCCTGGGTGAAAATTCATGCTGAAACTTACTAGTTTGGAAAATGTGAAACACAGCAGTATCCGAAATTGCTACTGAAGTGCACTTTGCATGATGTATCACGAAGCTTCAGGGCATCCATAACTAAAGTACTTCTCACCCCACGCTCACAGGATGGGAGGCTGTCTGGGAACATGAAGTCCACTCATTCCTCTCAGAAGACTTACTTTCTTCCACTCACTTGTGGGCTGCTTTCTATCACTGCAAGAGCATACAAAGCTACATCACTTGGTGGTACAGAGATTTAGCGCCTGAAGTGGGGAACTTTCTTTCCTAATTTGAATTATTTTAACTGCCAAAAGCATAAATGGTGCTCCATCAGGTCAGGCACAAGGAAGGCCGCAGGGTTTCTTCCCATTCCTTCAGCAATCAGAGCTAACACCACAAGCAGGGCATCACCAGCACTGGTGTGGGGGATACGGCCCTCTGAGTTTGGTCAGGGGACAACTAGAAAGAACAAATGGAGTACCAAGAAGTTTGCTGGGTTTTTAATTATCAGTAAATACTGAGAGAGAATTTTGCAAAAACAGTTTCCATGTCAAACAGAGCAGTTTGAGAGTGCTTTTCAGATACAGCCAGATAGCATTATGTTTCCGTGGTGGGTTGACCCTGGCTGGACACCAGGTGCCCACCAAAACCTCTCTATCACTCCCCTCCTCAGCTGGACAGGGGAGAGAAAATATAATGAAAGGCTCCTGCGTCGAGACAAGCACAGGGAGAGATCACTTGCCAGTTCCATCATGGGCAAAACAGACTCAATTTGGGGAAATTAGTTTAATTTATTACCAATCAAAATCAGAGTAGGATAATGAGAAATAAAACCAAATCTTAAAAAAACCTTCCCCCACCCCTCCCCTTCTTCCCAGGCTTAACTTTACTCCCGATTTTCTCCACCTCCTCCCCCCTCAGTGGTGCAGGAGAATGGGGGTTGGGGTCAGTTCATCACCTGTTGTCTCTGCTGCTCCTTCCTCCTCAGGGGGAGGACTCCTCACCCTCTGCTCCTGCTCCAGCCTGGGGGCCCTCCCATGGTAGTCCTCCACGGACCTTCTCCAACGTGAGTCCTTCCCACGG